>NC_050583.1:61461463-61588963 GCF_013368585.1 Megalops cyprinoides | reverse complement strand
TAGCTGGATTATAACAATAGCCTCAAAGGAGAAGCCCAGAGCCAGCTCATATGGAATGAGTTAACCCACTTCTAGGCTTCCTCTCTACAAATGTCAACACAGGGCCTCCATCCGCTCCCAAACTAGGTCACGTCCGGCCCTGCCAGCTCTTTCTCCGGGGCAGGGCAAAGCAGCGAGGAAACTCTGACCAAGCAGAGTTCTGGGTGTGTGGATCCAGGCTGACTTTTAGTTTTTAAAGGCCACAGCCCTGTCTGTACACACATTCATGCCATCTCACGTTGAAGGCCACTTAGGTTTGTCATCTGAAAAATTATGTAGGCAATCAGAGTTTGAAACAAATTACAGCTTGCTTGTGAAAAGTCAGAAAGTGCTGGAAAAAGAAGAAAAGCGAGTGAGATGTATGAAGCACAAACAAACGTCAATGGCCCTCGCAGGAAAAATTTATGAATAATGGGTGTGTCCAAACAAAATCTTCCCATGGGCTTGTTTTTTCTTCTTGGACAAGCTTAGGTTTATGCATCTGACCATACCCAGATATGTATGTTCAAATTAAAATACATGTTATTTCTGTCTCTCTGTCTTTACACCCGGCTCTCTGTCTGTTTCTAGCCTTTTCTCTGGAAGGCTCTGGAATCAGCTTTGCAGACCTGTTTCGCTTGGTGGCCTTCTACTGCATCAGCAGGTAAAGAACATCACAGACCACACCCCTGCTCCCCTCTGTTCACATCAGACCCCACCTACAACTCACGACTGTTCAGGATTGGCTTACACTGCTGTCACTCACCTGTGAGTCACAGTGAGAAATCCCTGCCTTCTCTTGTTTTACACTTTCATATTGAATTTGCTGTTATATCTGTAGTCATTCTTTCCACTGCACTGACAGGCAGGAAGGAGATGGGAGTGTTGTTCCCTGTGGGGCTGATTCTAACTTGATATAACTATTTCAAACCAGCTGAAGTACTTCCCAGAAGAGCTATACACCTCTGTTACCACTATATCACTTAGGTTCCCATGTGTTAGATGTGCATTTGGGTCAGAGTTTGCCCAAGATACACACATTCTGACTTAACACTTCAGTGAGTTTTTGCTTCACAGTCCTTGTATGCAGGAAAATTAGAATAAACAGCGTGCCACAGTGGCAGCGATCATTTGTAAAGATAGCATTGTTTGTAATTACACAGGTTACATGCAATGAAAATAAACATAGAAACTGAGTTTCTGTTTGACAGATAGGGAATTTTACTTGTAAATTAATTCGATTTGAAAACCCCTGCACAATTTTCAATAAATCGTTGAATGTTTCATTTCTTTAAACATAACCTTATATTCTCCCTGAGGTCTGAAATGTGGAGGCACAGACGGTAATTGCATCAACCAGTGTGGTCAATGAATTTAGCTACCCAAACATGTGCTCATTGGTCATACGTGCATGAAAACATGTACATAAATAACCATGAATAATGTTTCTAGTCATGTGAAGTGATGTATTGTAAGAACAAATCGCTATGTATCCTGTGTTACACATTACTGAGGTACTGTAAGTGAATTAGAGGTGAGACCTTGTAGTCAGGTTTCCTCTGAAAACAGTAACTAGCTAGCAAATAGAAAAGGAAATTATGTTATTGTAACATAATCTGTTTTAAAGGGGAGGTTGACATGACAATACAGGTGTCTATTGGACAATATACTGTAGGTGTTCATTGGACATTAATATTTCCTACTGTGTGAACAGTTAAAATTTGCAATTACAATATACGGATTATATTGCCATTTTTAGCTTTTATTATTGTATATGAAGTATTGAAGAGGCTCATCTCAGTTTCAGAACTGCTTTAATTTCTTGGAAATACCCACTCATATTTGAAGTCATAATCAGCCACTGTATGAGGAAGTAGTCTGTTGGAACAGATCCAATCACATACATCAGACTTTGTCTTTGAAAATATACTGATGGGACCCAGATCACAAAATCACGTATAACCCCTTTTGAAACTTCCTGATATGTAGTCACTCAGTAGCCTCTGTAGCAGTAGTTTGCATACAAAATGATGTCTAGCTTCATGCTCTGAATCATACTGTCCAGTTATTGTCCACAATGAAAGTGTGTTGTATCTGTTATGAGTACAAACGTATAAAAAAGTGGAGGTCTGATGAGCAAGCAGAACATGCTGTGTTTGATAGAAACCACACACTTCTGGTTTTGATGCCCACCAGTTTCAGAGCTACAAGGCAAAAGAAGAAAACAGGAAATGGGAAGAATGGAAAGACGCAAAACTATTTAATAAACTACCGGTCCTTCTCAGCATGCTCTGACTATGAATTATAGTGCAGAAAGAAGGAGGAAAACTCCTCCTTTTATCATTTGTAGCCTCTGTGTTGATATTCAGTTATATCATTGTGAAAGTATGTCAAGAGAACTTGCACCTTTAATTAATTTGCAAATTGCACTTGAATTAATTAGTGGATATTTTACAAACTCGACACATGGAGAGTATGAATATGTATTTCCAGAGAACGACCTTTGTTAAGATAACAAAATAATGTTGAAAGCAGAGACAAATAAGTCCATAGTATTAATAATGAACCTATGACCAATTCATCTACATACCACACCTTACTGATGAGGAGATGCAACCTACATCAAATTGAAAGCAATATGTGTGCAATTCAAGATGGTACCACAAAGACCAGTAGCCCAGGAGATGCTACTTCACATGACAGCATTGTACTGAAATGGCTAAACCACGCTACGCATTTACTTTGGGCCAATTTCAGACACCTTAGCAGAGTTTTAAACCTCAGGTTTAGACCATGAGACCCCCTGGTCTGCTCAAGTCATTCCAGCTGGTAATCTGTGTGCATCCTTGTTTGATATATATGTAGCACTCATGCATTGGTCACACACAGTGTTTTATCACATTCTGTTCATGGGCAGCACAGCCCATTGAAGTAAGGAGAGAGACGGACTGCCTGCATTGAGCCAGTCGCTGGAACTTCCTCTGCTTGCATTAATTACCGAGCGCTGGCTCCCTCCCTTCATTCACGTTTTCTCATGTGGCAGATGCTCTTACCCACACTGACTTATAGAGTGCATCTAATAAAGTTTTAAAGTGTGAAAGTCGGTCCACACAGGACACGACTGACCGCATCTGGATGTTCGCGGCCCACAGTAAGCGTCTGTCCATGTTCTGACAGGGATGTCCTGCCCTTCACCTTGAGGATTCCTGAGGCCATCGCTGCAGCCAAGACCCAGACTGACCTGGAGGAGGTGGCCCAGCTGGGAGCTGGTGAGCAAGTTTCTGATTTCACTTTTAAATATGGACTTTTCACAGTGTCCACTGCATTCACTTTAACAATATATGCACTGCAGCATGCATTAAAATCTATTTTAAATTATTTTATTATCATTACTCTATGGCATTGTTATTAATGTATCAGTTTTGATAAGACTATTAAACGTCACTCACTCAGTTAATTGTTCAAAAATATGACTGTTTATCCCATGGGATGCAATTGCTGAAAATTCAGAAAATTCAGAAACATAGAAGACATATATACATATGCATGAACAGTAAGCAAACCAAATACACAGTCTTTAACCCCATGGGAGTGGCAGAGGGCATTGGCAGCCATATAAACATTGGCTGATAATAGAAGGTAGGTGTGGTCCTGCAATATCCTGGTACCCCACCCTATCTTGGTACCAGGATATTGCAGCCTGATTGCATTTGGTATGAAAGACAGTTTCCTTCAACCAGATTTCATTCTGGAAAAGCGGAAAAGCCATTCTAAAGTAAGTTTCTCAAATTCTGAATCGGGTTTGCCTTTAAATGAACTCTTGCTAATCGAAGGAAATCAAGCAGAGTAGAAAGCAAGATCTCCTCAGTGCTCTGCTGTGATACTTAAGCTGCTAAAATCGTATTCATACCAAAACCATTCATAAAAATCTTACTATATTGCAGTAATACATTAAAACTGATTTAAAAGGTATGGAGACCCGTGTGTTGCACTGCCACAGATAAATTGCCAGGGGGTTTGTGTATGGGGCCTGTGCGTAATGGGGCCTTGCCCCTCATACTTTCACGACATGACCAATAGTTTAAGAATGCTGCTGGACTCTGTTTTAAGAGTGGGACAAACTAACGTGTTGACTGAGGTTTACTCATGATACAGTAGATGGCCATGTGTCATGGCCAGTGTCCTAATACCCCCGTTATAATTAGCTCAGCCCCACTTCCAGTGAGTCAGTCCCAAGCAGTGCTTATCAGAGGCTGTGAAAGTGAATATGTGGGCGCGGTGGCTGGAAATATCGCACACGACCGCGAGGGCTACCAGGCACGGTCTTCCCTGCCCTCGTTAGCCGAGAGCGCGAAGCAGCTTCTTCTTACTGTAGCAGGCCAAGCGTGTGCAGCACCGTAATGTGACCGAGAGAGAGAAGGCTGTGTTTATGCGGATAGATGCGGGATCTATTTAAAGGCCCGCTGACACACTTTCCAGAGTTCCTCCCTTTTTTCTTGATGTGGTTTTGATGAGGGAGAAAATATGCCCGACTGCCAAACCGATTTCTTTCCTCAGAGGAAAAAGGAAAGCGCCTGCCTTTAGATTATGTTGATGTTTGTCTGAGGATTAATGTACGTCGGTGTTTCAGACAACGTACAGCTGTGTCTGTCATATGCAAGATGAAAGATGTTCTTCATATGGGCGACACATGACAGTGACAGAGGGTGGGCCTGTCAACTGAGGAAAATATTGCCCTGACATCGGTAACAATTAGCTACACGCGATGGTGTATTTATATTTTCATGTGTTTTTAGTTCTTGCTCGGATGTTATCAGAAGGATACAGTGCCTTGGCTGTTCTGAGAAATTTCCCATTATGTAGCAACAACTTTTTTTCTATTTTTTTGTACAGAACAGATGAAAACTATGAGCTGCTTTGAGCTCAAAGAAGCCAAACGTCGAGTTCATTCACCTGCTAAGAGAAACAGTCAATGTTTTTTAAGTTGTGGCTTTTTCAGATGCTTTTCAGGTGCTTTTGTACGTATTGCTACATACCTAATCTCTATCGATTTAATTGGCACTCCGCCAAAGTGCTTAAAAATTGTGCCGACAAACCCGAGCCCAAGCTGAGTCTATCTTTGTGCAAAAGGAAATGTCTCTAAGGTGGTAAGCGAGTGGATCCGGTTATTGATCAACTCGGATGTTGTGTCTCTGTAGCTAACGATAGAGCTGCAGAGCGCCGAGCCCTTTCCAGTGAACTCGTTTCACCCAGCTAAATCCAGCCCCGAACAAGCGGGAGCAACGATCGCCTGGCCCTCCGTCAAAGCCAGCCCCAAAAGCGGGGTCTGCAGCGAACGCGGCGGTTCAGGTTTCGCTGCCGGCGTGTGAGAGGCAGGACCCGGAGTTTTCCCTGCTCTGTCATCAGACGGAATATTTAGGATTGGAAGTCCCCCCCAGACCCCTCCCTTGACCTCAGGTGTGTTTCGATGTAGAAACTGCGTCGCTGACAGGTGATGTTTAATCCCCTCCGCGCTGTGGTAGAGCACTTCGTTCTGTTGTTATTCACTTGCGTTTCGTCATACGATGTCGAGTGAAGGAATTGGCCAACTTTCCTGCTCTCCTCAAGGCTCACACACAGTAATACATGCATTCATTTCTGCTTTGTCCAGATCC
This sequence comes from Megalops cyprinoides, assembly GCF_013368585.1. Taxonomy (NCBI): domain Eukaryota; kingdom Metazoa; phylum Chordata; class Actinopteri; order Elopiformes; family Megalopidae; genus Megalops; species Megalops cyprinoides. The sequence continues at coordinate 61,583,291 of NC_050583.1, read as the reverse complement.
CCTGAACTCTGAATTCACAGCGTGTCTGCGCAAGTCAAGTAGAAATTGCAATCTTGTTAATAAATCAGCCTCTGTTGTTCTCTTGTGTTTCTTGGAGTTATGGCTTTTGCATTGTGTCAGTGGAAAATAGCTGCAAAGTAATTAAATGATGGGGAAGCGAATTAAGAAGTCATCAGGAAACCAAGTAAGAAAATGTTTCAACGTGAGAGAGAGAGAAAGAGAGAGAGGGAGCGAGAGAGACATAAATAGAGAGAGAGAAAGAGAGGAAGGGGGTGGAGTGGGGAGGTGTCCAGTGTTGAAAGTCCATCCTCTCCAGTATTTGCATGTGTGACTCACTCCAGTGTATATGGGTGTGTGTTGCCGCTTGTGATTCAGACTGCAGTAAAGCAAAGCTCAGCTCTCAACTTCTCTCACCGCTCAACCGATCAACCTCAGAACTACTTGGGATCACAGAGGGAAACCTTAACTCTAACATTGGTTATTATCATTACTGTCAGCAGTCATCATTTACTTCTGATCTTGACCTGCCGGAGGCTAACGTGAGTAAAACTGTGGTGAAAACTGAAGTATTGTCCAGCCTGCCGTGCTGTGTACGCAGACGCTCTTACTGTTTGCCTGACCTTCTCTCCCGGTTGGCTCTGGCAGGATTCTGGGATTCCGCTCTCTGCAGGGGGAAGAAGAGCTCTGTGTCTCCGTCCCACGTACCGACACAGGGCGGCGTGCAGCTGAGACGCCAGCAGGAGGGACAGAAGTCGCCCCCTCACGAAAGCACCCCCCTGCGTGCCCGCGCCCCATCCCAGCTGGAGCGCAGCCAGTCCAGCGGCGCGCTCTGCTTCGTCAACCCCCTCTTCCTGCAGGTGCACCGCCCCGAGGGCAACTCGGGCTCGCCCTCCAAACCCGGGCCCCGGCCGCCCGGGCCGCCCCCCGACGCCCCCGGCCGCAGCGGCGCGGGCCGCGCGAACGGGAAGGCCCGCTCGCCCCCCCCTCGCCCGCCGCCGCCCCGCACACTGCCCCGCAGGCCGGCGCCTCCGCAGAAGCAGAGGAGCATGCCGGAGACGGCGTCCTGGGCCAGGCACCAATCGGAGCAGCACGCGCGCCGCGGCCCCATGGGTGCCAAGCTCAGCAGCCCCTCTTCCTCCTCCTCCTCCTCCTCGCCCAAGAAGAGCAGCGCGCCCATCCCCGTGCCCCCGCCCCGGGTCAAGAAGCAGCTGAGCGCGCCCGACCTGGACGCCCACCGCTGTCAGATCGCCCTGGAGGACCAGACCATCGAGAAGGCGCTGTCCCGCAGCCGGGCCAAGCTGCTCCGCCGGGCTACTGCCGTGGACGATGGCAGCCCCAGCCCCCCCGGGGCGCCAGACACGGGACGGGATCCCCCCCGCCGGGGCAGGGCGGAGGACGGCCAGAGGCTGAGCGACATGAGCATCTCCACGTCCTCGTCCGACTCGCTGGACTTCTCCCACGGCTTCCCCCTGCCGGGGCCCAGCCCGCCCGGCCGCGCCAGGGCGGCGGGCGACAGCAGCGAGGACGACGAGGACGAGGAAGAGTACGGCGCCAGCATGGAGAGCGACCAGGAGGTGGGCGTCCACCTGCCCTGCAAGTCCAAGAAGCGGCACGGCGGAGGCACCTTCGTCCTGCCGCGGGCACTCAAGGGCCAGTTCCGCAAGGTGAGCGGCGTCTTCAACTCCTTCATGACCCCGGAGAAGCGGGCCGTGCGCCGGATCGCCGAGCTCTCCCGGGACAAGGGCTCCTACTTCGGCTGCCTGGTGCAGGACTACGTGAGCTTCCTGCAGGAGAACCGCGGCTGCCACACCTCGGGCCTGGACCTGCTGCAGACCCTGCGCCAGTTCATGACCCAGATGAAGGCCTACCTGTGCCAGAGCTCGGAGCTGGACCCGCCCATCGAGTCCCTCATTCCCGAGGACCAGATCGGTAAGACAGTGCAGCCTTCCTGTGTTTTCAGCTTCAGAAATCAGTGCCCGGTGCTTAACGGTGCTACAGCTTGAGGAGGGTTAAAATTGTCCTTATTTACCATTCAAAGCAGTGTAAGCAGAGCCGGCCATTTAAAAAAAGGAAGATGCTGGGAATTTGCCTGCGGCTGCTTGGCAGAGTAGGAAAAATGGGGTGAGGACGGTGTCGGGTTACAGCGCTGCCTGCCAGCCAATGCGCTCATCCAGGCAGTCCCCTGCACAGATGTGTTATTCTTGGCTTCTGCAGTCTGGCAGAATATCTTGCTCCCTACCGCCAACAGAGCAAATGTGTCCCCAGATCTTGCAAGTGTTAGGGCTGCTTTGTTCGGTTCTGAGGCCAAAGAGGTGACTTTCTTCACTGTCATCTGGAGCTACAATGGAATGCTTGCACTAAAAAACAATTTCCCACCCTGTGGGGGTTGCCAGAGGAAGAGCCCAGGTGGAAAATTGAATAAATTTGAATGTTGTGGCACAGTATGGTGTCAGCCTGAAACACTACTGCATCATAACAAGAACAGCACAAACTCTTTTGGGTTTCGAATTTGTGATGTTGCTCTTATGACAAACAACACTCAGCATAAACGGGCTTTCATCTACATGGGCTTTGTTGAAATATATGTCGGTATGCATATTAATCTGTGTGCATACAGCATTGGCCTCTTGTTCTTTGTAAATATCAACAAAGCTCTCCTCAGAGGGTAGCAACCTTCCACTTAGTCTTCAGACAGAGAGGGATTCATACACAAAAACACATGCAGGCCTACTTGCAGTTATGAGGGTCCCTGTGATATCCAAGCCCTAGGTGTGTAAAGCTCTTTGAGAACAGCATGCTCTTGTGTAATACAATATGCTAAGTTTTCCACAAAAATGAATGACTGTTGATGATGAAACCATAGAAAGAAAATGCAAAAAGCTGGTTTGAAGCCGTGCTTTGCAGTAATCATGAATAGCACTGCAATTGGTTATAAGTATTTATTTCCAAAATGTGTGAACAGGGTAAAAATGTGATCAGACGGGATTTGCTTGGTTTTCTTGTGGTTCTGTCTGTCCTCTGAATAAGAGGACGAAGCCGTTTTTTCTCCTTTCAATGGCATTCAGCCCAGGTGATCCAAGCAACACGAGCCAAAGGATGCCTCTCTCCCACTCGTTGTGGTTTCAGTTACTGATGTGAATAGTTACTGATTTCAGTAGAAATGAAACCATTGCATCCATTTCAAACGGGGTTCAATTTCAAAACTCTGTGATTGCCTAACATACAATGAATGGATATTGTTTGGTGTATATATCCCAAACTTTCTTTTTCCTCAAAAAAGTGATTAATCACACATTAACATTTGAATTAGTGCTCCTTCAGCAGGTTTTCTGGATTGTTTCTGCAATTAGAGACTGAATAAATATATACTGAAAAATATACCCTGCTGTTGACAACTGTGTCTGCAGGCTCTGTTAATCGTCCTTTGTGTTGTGGAGCTATTCACCTGAGCAGGAGAAAAGAATCACATACCCATCCTGTCAACCCTCTGCAGTTGTACTCATCTCAAGATGAAGCAAATGTACAAAAAAATTGTTGCCAAAGATGCTAGTTTGCAGTCTTATTCTGTTGGGTTGTTAACATGGCAGTTAAGGATTAACCAGTGAACTGACTGATCTTTGACATCTTGTTTGTAAAACCTCATAAAACTTCAAGTATTCTCATAAAACCAGCTGTGGTTGGGGTCACCTTCTTGCGGACTCCCAGTGTTCTGCAGGGTGGTTGTTGATCTCAATCTCTCCTTGTGTGGGCGAAGGGCAGGAATGTAGCAAAAGAGGAGAAAGAAGCCCTTATGCTCAGTTTGGCCATCTGGGTAGTGTGTTTTCCATCTGCAGAATGCGGCTCGCTGTTGTGTGTGACATCTTGATCGGTGCTGTCCAGCCTGGGCAATCTTATGTCATCGTTTACAGTTGTGACTGTAACAGTGGCCCATCGATGTGGGATGAGCAGTTGAGATCGGGCCAGATGTAATGCACTGAGCCTGATGGGGAGAGGAGAGAGCATGAGAAGCAGGGAGACTGAGTGTGTGTGAGGAGAGAGAGAGAGAGAGTTTACGGCACTGAGACTGATGGGGTTTAAGCAGACGAGTGAGAGATTACAGCACCGAGACTGAGGGTGTTTTAGGAGAGGAAAGAGTTTGTCGTACTGAGACTGAGGGTGTTTAAAGAGAGAGGGGCGAGAGAGAGAGTATAAAGTGCTGTGACTAATGGTGATTAAAGAGTGGAGAGTGGGTGAGTTTAAAGTGCTGAGATTGATGGGGTTTATGGAGAGCGGCACTTGGGCTAAGAGCGTTTAAGGAGAACAGAGAAGCAGAGAGGCACAGAGGTCACGTTAGGTGCTGAGGCTGAGTGTTTATGTAAGGAGAGCAAAGAAGAAAAGTGTGACCTTCAGCAAATCTGTAGACAGCGGTGACTGAGTTCAGGCATGAAAGGCCGAGGTAGTGTGGGGGGAAACGAGAGAGACAAATGCGGGAATAAATCAGACGAACGTCTGGCTTTGCTGACAGCTCAGTTTTATTTTGGGTCTGTTCCCTGCATATATTTGGACTGCTGTTGTGAAGTTCTTTTTGCTGCGAAAGGCAGGTTCAGGTGTTTCGCATTTTAATCCTGTTAATTTATGCCGTCCTCTTTTTGCAGTAGATTGTAAACTAAACAAAACCGATGTTCCATTTTTCAAAGACGTAAGAAACATCAAAACATTCTGCCGGTTTCCACAACATCGTTGGTTCCTCCGTGCCTGGTCTGCAGTTTGGAGAAGTGAATGTCAGACGCGTCTATGTGTGCCTGTTGTGTAGAGGCTTTCGTGACATGTCGCCGGCGCTGCAGTATCTCCTCCAAATATGCCAGTGGAACCACATCTCCGTGAGGCTTAGTACTTGTTTCCTGCTGACTGCCGCAGTTGCTTCATCGAGGAGCCGAGGAAACGAAATCGGCTTCACAGGTCTCATTTTCAGGGAAGCGAGGAGTCAGTCACAACAGTCGCCATGCTCAGAACGTGCGGTGAAGTCCTTCCTTGTTGCTATCGCTCATTCCCTTTGTGTAAACAGGCAGCACTCCCAAGGTCTTAGGGGCAAAGATGTTACGGACAGCAGTGTGTGAGCCGCTGTGAAGCTTTGCACTGGCTGAAGCCTGTCAGTCACAGTCACGTGAATGGAGACACTAAATGGTTCACCGTAAGTTCAAGGCTGTACATACATCATTGTGTCACACACAAGACCACCTCCTCTTTATGGATATGGGATGTTAGAGTTCGGGAGAGTGTTTATTTAACTGCCGAGAGAGCATGAACGTATCGGTATGGTACGAATGGTATTTAAGGCCCTTTCCTTGGAAAACAATAGCCTGCATTTTCACCTTAGTCGACCCCGGTCTGCTAAATTATGAGCGCTCGCTTGTGTAATGTGTAAATGCATTTAAATTGAAGGAAAGAAAGGGTGTTGGCCCCACCCGGTCTATCTGCCTGCAGAGGTCAAATGGAAACACATGGGCCGTCTCCCTCGGTGCTGATTTCCTGGAAGGTCCTTTCATTCCAAGGCAGTCTGGCATGGGTCTGTAGGGTTCTTACTTTGTCATGTATGAAAGACCTGCAGGGGACATGTTCCAGTAACACACTCCCAAACCGTGCAGAATTTCGTCATCCTTTTCTGTGTGGAGCTAAAATGTGTTAGGACCTGTTTTTGTTTTCCTGTTGTCTTCTTCTATGGAATGTTCTCCTGTATTGCACAAGAAACGGTTTTATTCAGGTGAGAGCGATCCTGGCGACGTTGTATCCCGTTAAGAAAGACACCCCACCCCAAAAATGTCTAAATGGCACAGCGAACCACACTGTCCATCAAGTTGTTGCTGACATTTTCACTCATCTGTTGATTAAAGAGATGCACCGTCGTCACTTTGCACAGCGGGTGGAGATATTTATTATGTGGCAATGACTGTAAAAATGACTGCATTTTGCACATTATGGCATGGTTAAAAGAGGAATAGAGACAACTCTGTTGTGCATGACCCATCATAAAAGCAACCTTAGCCAACCCCACATGGAGTGCTAAGACGTTCAGTAGAGAGAGAATGTTGATGTCAGCAGACCGGGCATGTGACAGACCAGAGTTCCATCACTTCAGCAAGAAAGAAAATAAAGGGAAGGAGTTAGAAAATAAAATGGTCTAGATCCCTTTTATGGACTTCCTATATGTTTTGGCATACTGTGTGGAAACAGTGTTGTGCATCAGATGAAAATGCATTCACAATGCAGTTAAATACTTGCTTTTGATTTTTTTAGAGACTGTGCATTCTGACCAAAGCATTTCCTTTGATGTTTGTGCTCTTCAGTCTCAAAGTATGTACATTAATATGTAAAATCATAACCTGTGAAGCAGACTTCAACATCAGGAATGAAGTACATTTGACCCAGCATGTGGCTGTCAATAAATGCTGGTAATAGCTTGCTTCTTCAACAGAAAAGTGGCCTATTAAAATGCACTTGCAGAATACTGCAGTGTACATTGCCAGTTTTTGTAGTATTTGAAGGAAGGGCAGGGTATTTGGACTTGGATTGTTACCATGGCTGCTATTAAATACACATGGCTGTTCATGTAAGCCAGTTGTGTACTGTTCATGAGCTCATGACAAAAATAGCTGCCCAGTAAAACTCAGCGAGGGTCACCTCTAGACATCAGTAATAATGATGTAGGGGGAAGGGAAGGGTGCTATGGGGTGCAAAGGTACCTGGGTAATGGTTAATATTCACTTGAGTATTTTTGGATCTGTGTTGCTGAGATGGCTGGACTGTTTTTGCTCCTTCCAGGAATACCTGTCCCAATTTTAACCTCTTTGCTACAGTACAGTATTGATTAAAAGGTTAACCGATAGCCCACAAAAGCAAAGAGAGAGAGTGATCCGGTATTGAAAATCGGACGCTATTTATAATGCCGCTGTTGTGGATATTATGGAGAGAAGCCAAGGATATTACGTTTGTTGAAGTACATAGATTCACAGAGAAACAAAATGAGAGTTTAGAGAATGCAGGTTTAAATTGTAAGCACTGATGCTTTACTTTTGAGGATGATCAGATCTGCACAAGACCAGAAATGGTTTACAGCGATGTACATAAATGATGAAGACATGGGGATATCTCTCAGTGTATTTAATGCAGGAGATTGGCTTAACAGAGATATACAAGATCATCTGAATTTACATTTCTCACAGTCTGGAAACTGGGCCCCAGTTCTTGCCATAACCTTGTGAGTCATTTAGCAATTCCACACTGGCGCACACACAGAGGTTACACACCTTCATTTATTTTAAAACGTGTCCGCTATGCTCGGCTAAACTGACTGTTCGATAAAGGTTAGCTATTTTTACTCACAAATGAACAGTGACCAGCGACGTTCACGTGTTCAGCCGTAGGTGGCAGAAATAAAGCAGTGCAGATATACAGACGGAATAAAACAACAATATTCAAGCTGAGAAAGCTAAGCAGTGCAAAAATGAAAGGAGGAAAAGCTGTTGTGTTCCTCAGAAAGAATAAGTTAACATTTTTCAGCAGGCCAAACAGCACAGTCCCTGAGATACAAATTCTTAATCCCCTGGGGGAGACAGGCCATGGAAATAGCCAGAGCAGTGAAATGGCCAAAGGTGAATCTGCTGTGGGATATAGGACTGTTTTTTTGTGGATAGGTCGGAAATAATTGACTACCCTACTTCCTCTTAATGCACTCCTAATTTTGGAATTTTTTTTTCTATAAAAAGCTAGCGCTTTGGGGAGTTTACAGGAAACAAATCCTCCAAAGCGGCAAATGACGGGCGGCTGAGTCTCGTCCAAGTCTCATCAGGGGTTAGTAGGTAGGGCAGAATGGGAGACGGGTAGTCTAACCGAGAGAGACGGCGAAAGAGTCGTTGCGTGTGTGTGTGTGTGTGTGGTCTATAATTTAAACAGGCTTGAAATTGAAAATGTGCAACTTTGGTGAACAGGTGTGCTAAATAGAACTTGCTGAGATACTGTAAGATTGTTCTCACAGCACTCTGTGGCAGGGATACAGTTCTCATGTCTGCAAGGCTTATTCAGTTGTAGGATTTTTATGTGCAGACATTAAAATCTTCTTAAACTGCTGAGACTACTGCTGCAGACATAAACCTTTGTGCAAGCTGCGCTTGTAAATGTCAAAATCTTACGTCACGGAGCATTGAAAAATCATTGCACAATTATAGCTTGGAATTGCATGATGCTAACTCTTTGAGAGGTGTTCCATGTAAAGTGTCGGCACATTTCAAGGCACACACAGACGTGTGTTTTACTTACCAACCCTCTGCAAGCATTCTCTGTTACTTTGATCTCAACTGAGAAGGAAGGGGAATTGGGCATAAATGCAGAAGTATTTCTTTTGAGGCTTTCTTTCAGTGCAAGCCTCTCTCCTTTCACTATACCTCTGGTTTGCAGTGAGCCCAGATCCTGGCGAAGCCCTCGAGGCCTGCTGATGGCTGTTAAAAATCCTGCCGGAAAATTGACCTGATTCCATACTAAACTGGCCCAGTCAAGCAGTAAATTCCATTTTTGGAGAGGAGGCCAGGCATGAGTACTCAGTGGAGGACAGTTTGCAGTTATCTTTCTGTCTCCGTCCTTCACAGATCAGGCTTTGGGAAATTACTGTACACATGCATGGGTTTCAGACTAGGCCTCAACTTCCTTTCTCCCTCTCTGTGTCCTCTGAAGAGCATGACTTTAGAAAGGAGACTAGTCTTCATGTGTGTTTCTCCTCCAATGAACAGGTCCTAGAGTGTAACACTAGTAATCATCTCTGTATCCACTAAAGACCAGGATCCTCCTGTGAAGACCAGTATTCATACATGAATCTCCTCTAATAACCAGGTCGTAGTCAGCAAGACTAGTATTTGTCTCTTCTAATGACCGGGTTCCTGAGACTGGTATTCATGTCGTCCATTGAATAGAGTGGAACACTAGCATTCATCTCCCCATCCCCTCTATTAACCAGCTTCCAAAGGAGAACACCATTGTTTTCTCTCTTTGCTTCATCTAATGACCGTGTCCCGGAAAGGACGACTTGTGCCTCACCCCTCTTGTCTCGCCTGCAGACCAGGTCCTGGAGAAGGCCATGCACAAGTGCGTGCTGAAGCCGCTGAAGAGCGTGGTGGAGGCGGCGCTGCACGACTTCCAGGTGAGCAGCGGGGCGTGGCAGCAGCTGAAGGAGAACCTGGCGCTGGCCAAAGCCAAGCAGCCGCAGGAGCTGGGGGTGGACGGCGCCTTCCCGCCCGACCCCGTGGCCATCGAGAAGATCCGCCACAAGTTCCACAACATGCGCAAGATGTACTCGCCCGAGAAGAAGGTGTCTCTGCTGCTGCGCGTCTGCAAGCTCATCTACACCATCATGGAGGACAACTCAGGTACCCGAGCGCCGCTGTGCGAGGGGGACGGCAGGGCCGGTACGGGGAGGGAGGGGGGGTCGGTGTGAGAGGGAGAGACACATTTTTTTGTGTGGGAGATGAATGAGGGGTATTTGCTTGAGTGCGTACTGCAAATATAGAAACGCTTAAGTTGTGGTTATCAAGTCAATTAGTATTGTTTGCTGGAAACCCTTTAGAAGGGCAGGTTATATTATCACCTAAGTGACAACATTTGTCATGTGTGTGTGTGTGTGTGTGTGTGTGAGAGTGAGAGAGAGAATGTGAGCATGGGTAGAGGGGTAGAACATGCAGGAGCACACAAACACACACTTAGAAGCTACTTTCCTGCTCTGTCTGTGAAAGAAGAAGTAAAAGGCAGATGGCCTCCTGCCCATGATTACCTCAGTCCAAAAGTTGATCTTGGTGAATGTATCTCTCTCCTCTAGAGGGCATGTTCTGGAAAAGGTCACACAAAAGTGTCCTCGCCACTCCTGAAAGCCGTGTAGGAAACTGACCTAATTGTGTCCTAACGTGGCACACACACACACACTGACGCAGTTTCCCCGCTCTGTGTGTGTGACAGGGAGGATGTACGGGGCGGACGACTTCCTGCCCATGCTGACCTACGTCCTGGCTCAGTGCGACATGCCACAGCTGGATACAGAGATACAGTACATGATGGAGCTGCTGGACCCGTCTCTGCTGCATGGCGAAGGTATCTCTCTTTTTCCCTGTCTCTTTCTCTCTCTCTCTCTCCCCTCACCCCCTCTCTTTCTCTGTTCATCCTGTCTTATGTGATCCCTTCTGTGCTTTCTAATATCTAGTAGTGTTTTCTATGTCATTTAGTGTGGTTCATCACAGTTCTGTTGCATTCATGCTGACGGTTTTGGCACTGACACTCTCCATTCATCCCCACTACACCTGTGTGACCTCACTGCAAGCGGTACCTGCTTCATTTCTGTTAAGGCTTTGGCTAAAAATTTTACTGTTTAGAGCAAAGATCACATCATCGAGAAAGCCCTCAGATCATCTGGAGTCTGAACTCTGGCATCACCAGAGAGGAGGAGGCCAGGCGTCAGAGGAAGTGGCCAGTTTGTTCCACAGGAAGGCAGTTTAATTTTAATTGATTGGAGCTCTTTCAAAGAACAGGGAGCCCTTTGCCTTGGAGGAGACAGGGCAGGTTATTGTCCTTTCCTTGTCCAGAGGTGCTTTCCTGTGGCTTATCTCACAGGAGAGTTTCCTCCGGGGCGTGTTGTGTCCTGTCCTGTTCTCAGGCTGACAGGGGTCACCAGGACGTGGCCACACACACACACACACACACACAGATAGACCAGAAACCCATAATAACTCAGTGTGTATTGTATTGCTCCTCCCAGGCGGTTACTACTTGACCAGCGCGTACGGAGCCATGTCTCTGATTAAGAACTTCCAGGAGGAGCAGGCGGCCCGCGTGCTCAGCTCGGAGGCGCGCAACACACTGCACCAGTGGCACCGCCGACGCACCGCCCAGCGCACCATACCCTCCGTTGACGACTTCCAGGTATCGTCCCGACCCCCAGGCAGTGAGTGACGGAGCCTCTGACACCCGACCTAATCACAGTAGCCGTGTCGATCCAGCTCTGGATCATTCCACAGGAACTTACACACAGCTCTGGTGGAACGTTAGCCTGAGAAGTGGCGCAATACGCCAACGCCGTTTGGTGACTAGTAAGCCTTGAAGAATGCATGCTTACGGAGGCGTGTGGTTCAGCAGACACCTGACTTCTTTTAACGCTCTTCTTTTCCTCCCTTTGTGTAGAACTACCTGCGTGTGGCTCTGCAGGAAGTCGACACCGGCTGTACGGCCAAGACCCTGCTGGTGCGGCCCTACTCCACCACTGAGGAGGTGTGCCTGCTCTGCGCCCACAAGTTCAAGGTGCCCGACCCCGAGAGCTATGCCCTCTTCCTCCTCATCGAAGAGACCAGCCAGCAGCTGGCGCCCGACACCTACCCCCAGAAGATCAAGGCTGAGATCCACAGCCGGCCCCAGGCTCAGCCCTTCCACTTTGTCTACCGGAGGGTGCCTAACCTCAATTTGTGTGTGCCGGCCGACCAGCAGAACGGAAACTGCCTTTCCAACTGAAGTTTGGAGGGCCCTGCCCAGGGGCCATCCTGCCTCCAGCCAAATGGCACCCCTGTGGCTTTTGGCAAAGCAACTCAAACCAAGTCACTGTACCCATTTGTTTCCTTCCATGTTTTTCTCCTATTTCTTCTCATTTGTTTCTCATACTTACGGGAGTTTCACCGGAGTGGAAAATGACTTTGTTGACTTTGTATGACTTTTTGACTTGTTGCTAAGACTACCATCAACAAGGAAGGAAGTGTCTGGGATGTGCCTTTTTTGTGCCTTTTGTTTTATTTTTGAGTCTGCAGAAGCCGTGCAGGGAGCATGCAGGAGGAAGTGAGCTCTCACTTAATGCCAACTTCAAAACAATCCCCTCAGATTTCAGATTGAGAAAGGTTGGAGGCGGGGTGGCTTCTGCAAGTGTGCAATCCAGGTGTTTTGAGGAAAACATCCACCTCTAGTGTTGAGAGTGTCTCCCTAAACCAGGCCTCTGCTCCTCCTCCCAATATGCTCCACCTTTTGTTTCCCAGTGGACTCTGGACTCTACGACTGCTGACCTGAAGAAGCAGGAATACTGAAGCGCACCAAGGAGCATGATGGGAGTTTGGGCCTACCTGGGCTCTTTCCCCCTGTGTAACACTCAGTACTTTAGTAGGGTGGCTCTTTGTCTTATTTTTGTCTATTTTTGTCTGACTTTCTCTAATGATGGTGATGGTGCCCACCCCCCACCCCCCACACATAGACATCTCAACATGTCAAATATATACTGTATATATAAACAGTAAATATATTTTTTATGTAGCCAAAACCTTTTTGATAATATTGTTCATGTTGCAGTTGCTGGTTAACTGTGGATTATTGATGGTGTAAAGTCTGTTTTGATATTAATTATTTCAATATTGTATGCATTTTATGTCTATCGTCATCACTTCGTTTGGAAAACCCTACAGAACCAGGTGACAGTGATTCAGAAGGGTCTTGTAGTACGGCTTGATGTCAGTAACACAAGCCCAGAATTAATGTCTTGTAAAAAAGCACACAAAGCACTCATTATTAAAGAATTACAAAGAACTGAAGCGTTTCATCTTAGATGAAATGTCATCCCTTTACATGCGTGATTTTAGTCATTTTTTTCATCAGTCAGGAAGTGACTGATGAATACTGAGTTGCGTCCATTAAAGCCATGAACCGAATAAAACTACTGACAAACACAAGTTCATTTTTTAACTGTCCTGGTTTCTTTAGGGTTAGAGTTCACTCTATTGCTGGTCTTAGAGTTGACATGGGACACATGCATTCTCCCAAATTTTTATAGCATCAAGGTGCTCTACACTTGGAAATAGAATTACTAAAAAGGTCTACCAGAAAACACAGCATCAAAATAGATTTTTTTTCTAATTAAAAATTAAGTCCATCAAAATGGCGGAAGCGTCTGTACTTAATAAAAAGCCAAATTCATATGCTTTGTGGGTACAGTACGTAGACTGAGTGCCAAATTGGATGGAATAGTTAGATGCAGAGAAAAGAAAACATTGGACCATTCTAGTAATTCTGTATGTATCCTGTAGGTATGGGGTATGCCTTGCCAACCCTTAACTTGGTGGATAGCATACCTGCCATCCCGGTCTATAGTTCTGTAATACATTGTTTGAAGAGTCTCTCAGTGTTGTCTCTGTTCCGTGTCTGTGGTGTTCTGAGAAGTCCTGGAGCAGGGACTCTTGTCCGCTGTCTGTGTGACTAATATAGGAAGATTCTGTCAAGTGTTCAGCTGGAAGAGCGAGGAATTAAAGAGGAGAGACTTGTAGCTTTGGAGCAAACTATTTTAAGTGTTATGTTTGTAAGAGTATAACGACAGTATAGTTACTAAATTTGTTTGCCTGTGATGTTATACCAAGCCATATTAGAAGTTTTTTTCCAGAAGTTTGTGGCTGATCTGTGTTGGAATGCCTTTGTTCCAGACGAGCATTAAAGGGGAACCGGTGTGGCATATGAATACACTGTCATGTAAATCAGTGTATTTTAAAAATTATATATAGCCTTTAGAAAACAAATTCATATATCACTCCTTAGTTTAAAAAAAAAAACACTAAGGTAAAACTAAATCTGTATTTTGGTTGAGGTCACTGGTTTAATGAATGCTTCATTGAAAGAGTGCTGACTTGTGATGTTGAGTTTAAGTGGAAATGGAAAGAGATGAACAATGTGAATGGTTTTACTGAGACAGACAAGGGAAGACATACTGAGAGACACCATGAGGAACACTACCCTTCTTTTTGTTTAAAAGTATTTGGACGCCTGTCAAGTGTATGATAGGCATGTCAGAAAGATGTCAACATTTTGAATGCATTGTTTTTTAGATTTTTAGTACTGTTTGTAACTGTCAGTTTAATGAGATGAATATATATCTGTAAAAATGTATTTATATGTAGTCTGTGCAGGAATTTTCACAGATCACTTTGTCATTTTTTTTTCTTTACACACCTAAACATTATACTTGTTTTGTTCTGTCTTTACAAAATCACAGGCCATGTATTTGTCCCCTCCCAAATCATCTCCTTAAAGCCCTGTCTTGTGTGACATTGTGTATCCTTCAATGATTTCATTTTGCACACAATAAAAAATAAACTGAGGTGATGTGTCTGATAGCCTGTCTGTCGTTAGTTTACGAGACATATGCAACCAGTAGTAAAACTAAACCAAATACTGTTTCCCACGACAGCCACACTTTTTGTTTTCTTTTTTTTAGCAGTGTATCAGATGACACCTGTGTGGGTCAAAAGAATATAGAAAGGAGGGATTTATCTGTGGGTAGTTTTTGGCTAAGGTCTTAAAATGAACTGAGTCACAGATGCATATTTCCTCAGTGAGGAAACCAAAGAGGGAGAAACTAGTCTCATCTCAGCTTAAGGAGTATTGAGTAACTGTGCAGTGTTGTCATCTCAGAGGAGGAGTTCAGTATTTTTAGTTCTGCGTCCTGTCATTAGTGTGTTGCGTAAATGTCATTCATAATAAGGAGCAGGGTTGTGTCATTCCTTCGAATCTGTGATGAGTTGCAGAATTGACTTTAATTTCTGTTTAATCTGTCCAACAGCCTCAGGTGCCATCTTACAATATTATCATGGATCCCATCACTTCCAAGTATCATTGCATAACCGTGTAGTTTTGATGAAATTTCAGGCTGACTTTGAGAGTCAAATGAGTAAATCGTACAACGCCTTTGTTTAGCAAATTATTTAAAAAATGATTACATGTAACAATCCCTATTGTAATGGCTTGTTTATATTTGGATGCAGCTGAGATAAGGCAGGGGTGGATTTCCTCATTAGGAAGAAATGGTTCAGACTGTGGATCTGTGAGGAAACTGCACAACTTCCTGTCCACACCCTGGATTTGGAAGTTCATCCAGTGTATATGTCACAGTCCCTCGACAACTCTACACATTGTTTTCCTATAAACATGCCTTCAAATGAGATGTGTGTGCGTGTGTTTACATACGTGTATGCATGTGTGTGTACGATATGCAAGTTAGGAGAGTTTTGTTTACGCTCTCCTGATGAGAATGCTTACCTTGGCTCTATTGCTTCCTTCCTTGTCCAGACACAATGTTTGTCTCAAAGCCCTGAGCTCTTCTGGTCTGTCTAAGATCTACAAGGGCTGTGGTTAACATTCATTAATGATATAAAGGATTGATTTATGCAGGTTTGGCTTTTGTGTATAAGCTCTGCTAAGTGTAAATACTATGCCTAAATACCCAGTGTGTAAATATTCTGTTCACTGACCCCAGTCTTCCAACCCCATGGTCTTTACCGACTGATACTTCAACCAGTACTGACAGTCCTGTCTTGGGAAAAACAGATTCTAATTGGCGCCAGAGGAGGAAAACAATCAGCAATAATAAAAATGAACAGAAAAATGACAGAAGGCTGTTGGTATACTACGGATAGGAAGCACAGGCAAAATTTTAAGTGAGGAGCCGGAGCTAAAAAATTGAGCTTTAAGAATTCTCCATTTTATGCGGGCCAGTTGAAGTACCCTACAATTCCCTACATACTTATGTATGATGCCAGTACCGTTTCTGTTCACTGTGTTTTTTGAGGGGTGTTTTGTTTGTTCTGCCGATGAAATTTTTTTTTGTGTTTTACTACTTAGGCAGATTAATAAAACGTAAAAGAAATGGCTGGTGCTACATGAAATAAAATGACCTTCTGATGCTGTGTAACAGAAGCTGATCATAATTTGTGTTGAACGATGGCGGATACAAAAACAGACCACAAATAAAAGACCGCAATGTGTGTTTTGCTGGTGGAATACTGTTTTTTATGCCATGTTATATAATTTAATACAAACATGGATGCATTAAATATCACAACATTATTTTTGTCCCTAAAGACGCTCTGATCCAGCTGTTTGTTTCAAGAGACCACTGGGATATGCCAGGTGATTCAGAGGCCTTTGTCCTGCTCACGTAATTGTCATCCCATAGAAAGGCCCGTCATCCAAAGAGTACACAGAGACCAGACTGACAGGTTAGTCATCAGAACAGTGCCAACAGGTTCCGGGCACAGAGATCACATGACAAAGCCTCTGTTTGAATAGCCGAGCCGCGCCTGGGTAACAATGACGGAGTCGGTTGGCCATGGTTAACTGCAGCAGTGTGACGTCCTTCCTTGGACTCAATATTCAAATGGGGCCCTTCTGATCTCAAGAGGCCATGTGGTCTCCTGTGTCTAGTGTCAGCTTTACGCACCAGGTGGGAATGAGTCAGGACCTCTTGGGTTCAGGCAACCTAAGAAAGCCTCATACGGTCACCGTGGGAATGAGGAAAAGGACCAGGGACGTCATTGTCTGGAGAACAAGCGTTAAACTGTTACAGTGTATTGAATTTCAGTTTGTACTCTGGAATAATGAGTACACTTTAGTCTGAATTTTGCTTCACAACATTTTAATCAGAGTGAGTTGTAGAATTATTATATTATCAGATTGATTTCAAACTTACTGTTCCCAGCTCACGAGGCTTTACATGGACACGAACCTGATTACCTGTAGGATCTCTTTATCCTCTACAGCCCCATAAGATTACCTCATTCACAAAATGCTGGCTTTCTGGTGGTTCCAAAAATAGAAAAAAATAAATCTGATGGTAGAGTCTTTTCACACAAAGCTCCTCTACTATGGAACAGCCTACCTAATTATGTTAGAGTATCTGGCACGAACTCAGTTTTTAAATCTAGATCTTTAGTAGTAATTCTTATGGTCTGTGGCTGTAGAAAATTTGTGTTGCTAAAAACTGTCCTTGTTTTTTCTTAATTTCCATTGGGACTGCCCCTTGCTTTTCAACAGGTTCTTGTTCTGAATGAACAGTGTAGGATGCCCTCATGGCCATGACTTCTGTCCTTTCTGCTCACCTCCTTTTGTCTTCTGCCATAGTTTATCTCTGCTGAAACCTCCTAATGTGATACTGCCCCTACCATACAGCCCGCAAATTGCCTATTCCAGTCAGTACCCTCTCTCCCTTTCTCTCTCTCCCGCTCTCTCTCTCTCTCTCTCTCTCTCTCCCTTTCTCTCTCTCCCTCTCTCTCTCTCTCCCTCTCCCTCTCTTCCTCTCTCCCTCTCCCTTTCTCTCTCTCTCCCTCTCTTTCTTCCTTGCTGTCTGTCCTTATCAGAACATCGAGTGCTTCTGCAGTAGCACCCCCTGCTGATTTATCAACCACAACAAACGACATGCCTGGACCGCTGTTACACTATCAACTGTTGGATGAAGGGTCCCCACATGCAGCCTGCCTGAGGTCACCATGCCATCCCCTGTGCACCTCACTGGCTATTGACTGGGACTGATACAATGATCTGATGCTTTTTTATGATATCCCACTGTTACCATTTCCACTGTTTTCCAGTATCCACAGTCTCTCAACCACCTTTTCCCAGGGTCAGGATAGAATTTATCAGTGAGTCCTAGGTTTTCTTTTTTATTCCCTGTGGAAAGTCCAAAATGCTTTGTACGCAGCAATTTGTTACAACTTCCATTGAAAAAATACAGTATAACAAATAGAAGTTGATTGATTGATTTGATTATGGTGCATGTATAATTCATAGCGATTTAGTATAATATACAATACTGCCATCTTGTGGAGAAATTTTGTACTTCAGCCTGTCTGGGGTAATCCCCACAATGAGGGTTTTTGCATGTTCCCCAAACTAAAAATAAGTGGGTACGCTATCCTGACAGATACACACTTTTGCAGAATTATTACACTTTATAACATTTGGAATTAGATAACTTGAAAACTGTATGAAATCAACATTGAAGAACTGCCTCACGCTGTAACAGAACTGCACCATGAAATGCTTATCTTGGTTTATTGTTAAACAAGCACTTCTGATAGATGCTGTGCCGTTTCTGTTGAAGTTTACATAAAACAGGACAATTTGCATTGAGCAAGCCACACTGGTAAATGCCTCTGAAAGGAGAGTGAAATTAGATGATGAAGAGGCCTCCTCTATCTCAAACATACTGTCAGTCTTACAGTCTTATGTATACAGTTCATAATACGGTCAATGTTGAGGGGGAGTGAATACATATTTAACACAATGAGGGTAACACAATGAGAACATTTGCATGAGAAAATTTCCTTTGTGATATTGATATTGCTATATTCATGATATTGATATTGATATATATTGATATTTCCTTGAGTGATATTGTTTGAAGACTTTACTTTCAGCTCATCAGTTTTTCTTCCTGCTAGAAACACTCTAACTTAGTTCATCGTGGGGGCGGGTGACATTTAGTTTAAACCTGCTCAGTAAATATGTCTATGTGTGGGCCCACTTTCTATGGGCAGTGTGGACTAGGGCTAGCTCATAGTAAAGCCAAAGTGTATCTACACATGGGCACTAACAGTATCCACTTGTAGGAACAGGAGTGCAGGCCCTATTCAGGCTGGACCACAGTTCCCATAGTAAACCCACAGTGGGTGCTAGCATGACCAGTTTGGGCCAGTGTCATGACCTGGCTCAAAGTCATGGCAAAAAGTGGACAACCACCCCAAGCAGTTAGCAATCCAAATTTATTAAAGAATTACTGGTGAAACAAATAGGCAGGTGGGGAGAAAGAGGCCTCATGGGGTAAAAGACCTGCTCCCAGGTGGCTCCAATAAGCAGCCACTAGAGGTCCACACTGAAAGAGAGCACAGGTTAACAAGCACAGGTAACCCCAAAATACCACACCGTAGGGAAAGCTACAGAAATCCCTTTTCATGTCAATACATGTTTTTTATTGATGTTGAAATTCATAATAATATTAATTTGTATAAACATTCAGGATTTTTATATACCAGACAATGAGTCAGCCCACACGTCACTGATTGGTCAGGGACAAAATTTCCATTCCAGTCACTGGGCTTAATAACAGAGATTTTCTACATTTCCTCTTGGCTAATACACAGATTTACCCACTGAAAACCCCTTCTGCTCATTGCGCATGCGCGATGTCTTCCGGTTTCAGATTTGACCGTCAGTGCTAGTGTTGTGGGTGAAGACGCGGCGTAAGACTGGAAGAAAGCGAGTTAAGGCAGATAGTTGAAGCTATGACCTTGCTAACTAGTTAGTAACGTAGTGCGCAGCTGACGGAAAACACCATCTAGCTCTGAATGGGATGACATCGCCACATTAGTTTCTAGCAGTTGTAGAGCGCCCATTCGTCTGTGAAATGGAGGATTTGTCTGCATCAGATACTGAGACTGACGACTATGAGCATCCTTTGCTGCATAGAAAGGACAACGATAAAGTTGAAAAAGGTGAGCAAAAGGGAAACGATATTGACTAGGTAGTTGTCTAGATATCTTACCTGCTAACTCGTTTGCTTGCCAGTCAGATCTTTCAAAGCGCCCCAGGTTACACCCAGGATTACTTGTAAAACACTGAATGAGCCAGTTGTGGTTGTTCAGCTACAGTAACTAACGTTCGATTGCTAGCTATATGTAGATAAAGATATCTGTAGATTCCGCAAAATGGAAACTAAATACACAGACATATAGCAAACACCCAATAGCGGAGATCCATCCTAAGCTCTACAGCTAACTGGATAACTAGCTCGCTGAAAAGATACAGCTGTCATGTGATTTCGAGGACCGGTTTGCTTGCTTCTCGTTGGGCTTATTTGTGTTGACAGCGAGGCTTGATAAGCATCTTTGATGCTGATCAGTGCTGCTCAGATTTAACTTCTCTTTAAATCACCCGGACTAGTATTGGGTTAATGTTACTATGCCGGTTACAAGAACCCGTTCACTTATACAAGAGCCCATTCACACACCTGACTCTGTGGAGAATCAGCATTAATATTGTCTTGCCATTCAGAGGTCCACGGGTTGGTCAGCTAACTTACTGCGACCCTCGATTTGCCTCTTTTGTTTTTTTTTAGAACCCTGGAGGTCTACGTGTTATACCTTTATAACTGAGAGATGGATTTAAGAATAAGAGTTGAAGTTGTTTTCTTGTCCAAGGGATAGCAGTGTGAATGAGAAGTGGTCTTGGAATTGCATGGCAGGCAGTGAGGAGTGTTGGTAACTTTGTACCATTGTAAGGTGATGTGCGAATATTTTTATCCTGGGAGGTCGTGGAAAAGTCAGAGTAAGTTAATACAGATAATTCTTGCTTTCTCTGTCACAGCCAGGGAAAAATGTGCATCACGCTTGTGAACTCACTCTCGTGAGGTCATTACCATCAAGTAACATTTCTGACATATCTGTGATGTTCCTGTAAATCTTCTTTTTGTAGAAAGTGCCACAATATGTGTAAGATTACAGATATTGAGATTAATATTGCTGTATGTAATAATTAATTTGATTGCAAACGATTTAATATTATTAAATTCCATATACTATGTACACAGAATACATCTTTAACTGGACTGTTAGAATAACTCATCCTATCTTGAACAGAAACACAACCATTATAAGGTCATATTTCCACAACCTCATTTGCTTATCAAATTCAGCATGATAACACGTGGTCATAGTATGATCATAGCTATTGAACCAGCACGAGCATTAGCGCATGAGTGCCAAACTAACAAATTAAAGCTGCCGTTCTGTGGTTGAGTAATGTGTACAAATGAAGAGAGCGTTGAGCTTTGGGATGATCATGAAGATACAGGTATGGAGGCAGAATACCCGTTTATTACTATTTTTGCACATGCACATGCACAGCTTCAGAAATTGCCGTGGTTGTTAATGGTTATGTTCTCAGGACACCTACAAGAGATAAACTTGCATTAACTACCACGTTTAATGGTAGTGCCTTTGGCTTGGACACATTTTTGAACTGTTGTTTTTGTTGCGTGTGTGTGTGCGTGTGCATTTGTGTGTGTGTGTGTGTCTGTGTGTGTTTCCAAAGCCCCGGCATGCTGCTCTTCACGCTATGGCCTGGCTCTGCTGTCTTGCTATGGCTTCTTTGTGGTCTACGCTTTGCGGGTAAACCTGAGTGTGGCCATGGTCGACATGCTGAACACAAACACTAGCGGGAATGAGAGCTGTTCTGTGTGCCCCAGACACGAAGGAACCAAACCAAAGCACAATCACACGGTCAGTCTGAGTCTCTTTTTTTTACCATATGTCAGTGGCTTGATCACATCCTCCCAATGCTGTATGGAATGCGATATAACTGGAATGTAAACCGTCTCCAGTACATTGGTTCTTTGATGCAGGAACTAAAATTTAAAATGAATTGATCATTTAAGGGATTGCAGCAGTTTGATGTTCACTGTAATGAGCAGTACACACTCGTTGCATCGATCTCATACCTTAATACCGCCATCTTAATACCGTCTATGTGATTCAGCTCAGTCCTCCGGGTCCTCCAGCAGTGTTGGTATTATCATTGCCTGCAGGCGAGAGTGTACGACTGGGACTCCGAGACGCAGGGCTGGATCCTGGGCTCATTCTTCTACGGCTACATCCTGACCCAGATCCCCGGAGGGTACCTGGCGCGC
Organism: Megalops cyprinoides; assembly: GCF_013368585.1. Classification (NCBI taxonomy): domain Eukaryota; kingdom Metazoa; phylum Chordata; class Actinopteri; order Elopiformes; family Megalopidae; genus Megalops; species Megalops cyprinoides. The sequence continues at coordinate 61,561,807 of NC_050583.1, read as the reverse complement.
AAGTATGGGGCCAAGTGGCTGCTGGGCTTTGGCGTCTTTGGCACCGTGGTGTTCACCGTGCTCACCCCGCTGGCGGCTGACATGGGAGCCGGCTACCTCATCGCCGTGAGAGCGCTGGAAGGCATCGGAGAGGTGCGGGCATGTCAAGCGTTCTGTCTGTCATTTTATATTCATAGGCCATTCCTTTGCTTTCCTAGGGCTGGGCGTGTTTGTTCTGGAGTCCAGATGTCACCCAGCCACAATCATGCAAAGCCACGCAGTCTCCCAAAGTGAAGGTCCTGCACGCAGTGGCAGCCGTAGCTGCATAGACTTGAAAGTGCTCATTCCTTTCCTGCACGTGCTGCCTGCATAACTGTTTTACAGTGACTCAGAGCCGGCTTTCATCATGTGTTTTAGGGAGTGACGTTTCCCGCTATGTACGCCATGTGGGCCTGCTGGGCTCCGCCCCTGGAGAGGAGTCGGCTGCTCACCATTTCTAGCACAGGTACAGAAGTGGACCGGTGGGAGCACCCCACCTTGTTCTGTCAATAAGGTATAATGTGATATCCTTCTAGCTTTTACTCTTTTTGTTGAATTTATTGCTCCTTCACATAAGCATGATATGAAGTCTGTTCACGTGCAGAAAATGTTGTGTTGGTATAATTTCTAAACGCTTCTAAAATTTTTATAACCAGTGTTTTGTCATAATATGTTTTCATTCCTTTTTAAGATGAAGCATTTCTTTCCCTGTATTTTACTAGGTGGCCAGCTAGGTACTTTGGTGGCCCTTCCCTTGTCTGGTTTGATTTGCTTTTATCTGGACTGGACATATGTGTTCTATATATTCGGTAAGTCTGTACCCCCGATCACTGTTACACATAGTCAAGATACTGTAAGTGTGCTGTAGTTCTTTGGACTTGGAGTCTCTGTGAGTGGAGTGCTGTGACATAAGGGTCTGACTTGGAGTGCTGTGACATAAGGGTCTGACTTTGTTGATTGTAGAGAGTGGGCAGACCGTCAGGTCTGTGTCTGGTTTGATAAAGAGCGCTGTCTCGCCTGTGTTTCCGCAGGAGCTGTGGGGCTGGTGTGGTTCGTCCTGTGGGCGTTTCTTGTGAGCAACACACCAGACAAGCATGAGAGGATATCAGAGGTGGAGAAGCTGTACATCAAATCTTCTCTGAAGCATGAGGTACGGCAGAGACTTTGCAGAATGTCTAGCCGTGGCTCCTCAGCTGTTTCCTGCTTTAATAAGTGACGCGTACAGCCATGCGTGACAAGGAAGACTTTAATAAGGGCATCTCAACTGTTTTGTCTCAAAGAAGGCGATGACATATTAATTGTGTCATGTAATGTTATGTATGTGTAATGTAATGTAATTGATTAGACTCAAGAGTCTGCCGAGCCCAGTGCCTCTACATTTGCATCCACTGCAGTTATTTTTCTTTGTCACATTCTGATGTTTATTAATATTATAATAATGTTTATAATACTCTATTCATGTTAGCGCCATGCACCATATACTACATTTCCAAGCACCGGAGTCACGTGATGCATTCGGTGTACTCATAAGTTTCCAGTGCCATGTTTTGAGGGACTTAATATCAGATAGAGAGATAGATAGAGCGTTGACTATTGCCGGATGGGGGTCAACAGCAGTTGCTCAAGGATTTTCAATGCATTTTGTTTCTGCAAAGCTCTCTCCCTCATCAGACCACATTCCTTGGGCATCGATCTTCTGCTCCGTGCCAGTCTGGGCTATTGTCGTTGCCCATTTCTCCTTCAACTGGACCTTCTACACCCTGCTAACTCTACTGCCCACCTACATGAATAACATCCTAGGCTTCAGTATCCAGCAGGTGACACGTCCGTAGATAACGCTGTGCAACTTGTATTCGTAGTCTTTTTTACGGACAGATGCTTTTTGCACACCTGTACTTCTTACTGGTGTGTTGACAGTGGTTTTAATGGCTCTAACCTCTTACATGCTATTAAGACTCCAACCCCGAAATCACCTGATGTTCCAGCTATTACCATTACTGCGCACTGCTCATGATTCTGTCCAGCGAAGAGCTGCTGTCAGGATAATTGGGCTGGATATGAATTTCAGAATCAGAATCAGAATAGACTTTATTGTCATTACACGGTGGGGGTACAACAAAATTGTGGGTGGTCTGCAACAACAGCCAACTGTGGAACATTTATATAAACACAATATAAATAAGGTACACGACATAAAATATAATATAAAAAAATATACAAAATATACAATAAAATACAATAAATACAATAAAATACAAATTTAAAAAGAAGACACATTGTAAATAAAAAGAAATATTAAGAAAAACTTGTGCATTAATATGGCCTTTTAAAAACTACTTAAAGTGCACAGGTGTCAGTATTTGTTTTCCCGAAGTACTGAATCGTTTGGTCTCTGTGCCCCCCCCCCCCCCCCCCCCCCCGGCAACAGAATGGGTTCCTGTCCGCGCTGCCATACCTGGGCGGCTGGGTGGTGGCACTGCTGGGAGGACAGCTGGCAGACTGGCTGCGTGAGAGATGGCTCATCTCCACTGTGGTCGTGCGCAAGACCTTCAGTGCCCTAGGCAAGTCACGCATGCTTCCAGGACCCAATTGCTATTAAAAAAAAAATGCCGCTAGAGCTGCAGATAAGGTTTTCAACTTGAAAGAGCCATTTTGACCCAACTCATTTCAATCTTGAGTGGATGGTGGATTCAAAAACCGTAAATGGTATATAATTTGTGGTAAGAGAGCAAGTCAACATGGGGTATTCATTCACTTGTTACATATGTATTCATTTATTTACTTGGGAAACGCCCTAGCGCACCTGTAGCAGTGTAGGGCAACAAAGACAGCAGTAGTAGGTTGTATCTGAAGTGTGGTCCAGTTGTTAAGATGTCATTATTGTTTTTCTTTGATGTGCAGCAGAGTTAGATTTAGATGTTTATCTGTGTATGTATCTTTTGAGGGAGATTTGGTGATGCCGAGTTCCTCTCGGTGTGGTTTGACCAGCGTGACAGGACGATGTGTTGCACGCGTGCTAATCCTCATGTGCTCCATCAGGGATGATCGGCCCGGCGGTGTTCCTGGTTGCAGCAGGCTACACGGGATGTAACTATGTCCTGGCAGTGGCCTTCCTCACCGTTTCGTCCGCTCTGGGCGGCCTCTGCTCCTCTGGATATAGCATTAACCAGCTGGACATTGCACCTTCGTAAGCCCTCCCTCCTCGATTTTTCCCTCTCCTCTCTGCCTTTGCAAAAAGGTGTATTTCCCATCTCTGTTCAAATGGATTATAAGCTTTCTGCCCTATGATCCCCAAAAATTCTGTTTGTCAAAGAATGAGATTGTGTTCTATATCTTTCACCAACCTTTTTCTTGGTTAAACGTACAGGCTGACAGTGCAAGTAGAATGAAAAGAAAAGGTCATTGTTGGCTACAGTTGTTATGAAAGGCCTTTTATGTAATGCTGCGGCTTTAAGCTTCATTATTTTTCTCTGAAGAAAAAGGCAGTGAAACTGCGGTGGTGAAGCAGCAAACTGTGGCTGTGCTGAGGGGTGCTTCCTATCTTGTGATGCACTAAAATTTTAATACTTTCATTACTTACTCTACTTAATTTCCTATTTCATTGCAAAAGAGATGCATATCTATACCTTATCAAGTGTGGATTTGTACATTATCTTGTTTGGGATTGAATTTCAGTATGTTTTGCATTAATTATGAGCCTACCCTCACCCTGAAACTCTTGTCTTTAGTTATGCAGGAATTTTACTGGGCATCTCTAACACGTTTGCTACAATCCCGGGCATGGTGGGCCCAGTCATAGGCAGGGCCTTGACACACTCTGTAAGTACTGTTTGTGTTGGATTATTTAACTTAAAACCAGTTTGAGGGTACACAAAAGGGTATTCAATGCTAGAGTGTAGTCTCTGTTGTTGCTTTAGCTAGACATGAGAGAATTCCAAAGCTTCTGTTAATATGAGGATTAAAAAGAGAGTCTACATCTTTCTGGGAAAATACCTTAATATCTGCGTATTCGATTAGGTAGCAAGCAATCTGGCGTGGGAAAGGCCACCCACAGAGTTGTGGTAAACGTAGTTTTTTAGAGCATTAAAAGCACAGTAATGGAAGTGTGTTTACGTGCAGAAAACAATGTGTATCTGTTCATGTTGCTACATATGGTGCACATTGATTTCATATCATTCCCCCAGTCTGTGCTGGGCTAACGATTATGCATTGTCTTGTCGCAGAACACCATAGAGGAGTGGAAGATTGTGTTCTACATCTCTGCTGGGATCAATGTGTTCGGTGCCACTTTCTTCACTGTGTTTGGGAGGGGGAATATCCAGCCTTGGGCCATGCCTGATACTCATGGAGGCTGAAGATGCAGGAGCAGTTCCACATCGGCTGACTCACAGCACTTTCAACTACAGACATCATGTGATCAGGCTAGCTCAGGGCTGGTACCAACTGAAGTCTTATTCAAATACCTTATTTTCCTTTGTTTTATTTTTCTTATCATAAGAGTGGCGTTGAGGGGTGATGCTTGTCAATCAGCTGTTCCTAAAAACTGTCATCTGTGTGATGTAATGGGAATTGTTTTTCTTTTGTTAGTCATAGTTATCCATTATGACAGTCTTTACATTTCCAAAAATCTATGGTAAACAGGTTATAGGCTGTGTCAAGTATTTGCACAATAGAAAGGGAATTGCATGTTGTCGTCATTTCTGGACAATTATGCTGTTATAGGGAGTTTTATGTGATTTTGTTTACAGTACATTGTTACATAAATTGCAGTCAAATTGTGTTTTTCAACTCCATGCAAAGAATTGTGCCTTTCTCTTACAGTGTTTATTGTTTTTATTTTTCCATTGATGTGATCGACTTAAAACATTCCAACTATCGTAAAGGTGGATCTGCAGCCAAATAAGGTGTCTCCCTCACAAGGTACTCAATAAAGGGATGTTAATCTCTCTGGCAGAGACTCTGTACTCTATAAACTGTGGCTTTAATATTGATATTAAAAGGTATTCCTTAAAGGCACTTTGCAAGGTAGCATGAGAAAATAGAAGTATCAAGCTTTAAATTTCAGTTTCTGTCAGCCTTTTCAGGCCAATTGACTCAATGTGTATTCACTAAATGCTTTGCCTTGGAATTTACCCCTTTTATTTTTCCAGAAAGTTCCAGTCAGATGTGTTAAATGACATTTGGTAAATAAACAACTGAGAGCAGGCCTAAATGACCTTAGGGCCAATAGTAAACAGAAAAGTAACATTAGTGTTTGCTCACTGTCTTGACAGAACACAAACTAAGAGATCAGAAATAAAACTGCTCTCAAATATTTATAGAACAGTGTTTAGAAATCTCCATACAATGACAGAAGTAACCAGGGATCAATCCACCACATTTCTCCCAAAAATAACATTTCTGTTTCTGAGGAGCTGAATGCTTGTTTCAGACTTCCAGGTATCATATTACTTTGACAGAAAGGAGTAGTGAGCCTGTTTTGAATTAATTCAGTGTAAATAACTCTGGAGCTGAGAACATGAACATACAGTGCATTCAGAAAGTAATCAGACCCCTTCACATTTTTCACATCTTGTCATGTTGCAGCCTTATGCTAAAATTGTTTAAATTCATTTCTTCCCTCAGCAATCTACACTCAATACTCCATAATGACAAAGCAAAAACAGGATTTTAGAAATTTTTGCAAATTTATTAAAAGTAAAAAATTTGAAATATCACATTGACATAAGTATTCAGACCCTTAACTCAGTACTTAGTTGAAGCGCCTTTGGCATTGATTACAGCCTCGAGTCTTCTTGGATATGATGCGACAAGCTTTACACACCTGGATTTGGGGATTTTCTGCCATTCTTCTCTGCAGATCCTCTCAACCTCTGTCAGGTTGGATGGGGAACGTCAATGGACAGCCATTTTCAGGTCCCTCCAGAGATGTTCAATTAGGTTCAAGTCCGGGCTCTGGCAGGGCCACTCAAGGACATTCACAGAGTTGTCCCTAAGCCACTCCTGCATTCTCTTGGCTGTGTGCTTAGGGTCATTGCCCTGTTGGAAGGTCCACCTTCAGCCCAGTCTGAGGTCCTGATCACTCTGGAGCAGGTTTTCATTAAGGATATCTCTGTAATTTGCTCTGTTCAGCTTTCCCGCAACCCTGCCCGGTTTCCCAGTCCCTGCTGCTGAAAAACACCCCCATAACTGGATGCTGCCTCCACCATGTTTCACTGTTGGGATGGTATTGTGCAGGTGATGAGCGGTACCTGGTTTCCTCCAGACATGATGCTTAGAATTGAGGCCAAGAGACCAGAGAATCTTGTCTCTCACAGTCTGAGAGTCCTTTAGGTGCTTTTTTGCAAACTCCAAGCAGACTTTCAGAACGGTGGAGTGTTACAGTGATGGTTGTCCTTCTGGGATTTCTCCCATCTTCACACAGGATCTCTGGAGCTCAGCCAGAGTGACCATCAGGTTCTTGGTCACCTCTCTTACCAAGGCCCTTCTCCCCCGATTGCTCAGTTTTCCCAGGCGGCCAGCTTTGGGAAATCTCCTAGTTGTTCCAAACTTCTCCTATTTAAGAATTATGGAGGCCACTGTGGTCTTGGGAACCTTCAATGCAACAGAATTTTTTTGTAGCCTTCCTCAAATCTGTGCCTCGACACAATCCTGTCTCTGAGCTCTGCAGGCAGTTCCTTCAACCTCATGGCTTGGTTTTTGCTCTGATATGAATTGTCAGCTGAGAGACCTTATATAGACAGGTGTGTGCCTTTCCAAATCATGTCCAATCAATGGAATTTACCACAGGTAGACTCCAATCAAGGTGTAGAAACATCTTGACAATGAGCAAGAGAAATGGGATAAATACTTATGTAATGTAATAATACTTATGTAAATGTGCTATTTAAGTTTCTTATTTTTAAAAAAAATTCAAAGATTTCTAAAATCCTGTTTTCACTTTGTCATTATTAGTGTAGATTGATGAGAAAAAAAATGAATTTAAATGATTTTAGCATAAGGCTGCAACATACCAAAATGTGAAAAAAGTGTAGGGGTCTGAATACTTTCTGAATGCACTGTAGTTACATTTCATATGCTTTTGACGTCCACAGAGAATTAGTCTGTTTAGAGCAATGCTATTCGTTTCACTGCACGATACACTCAGCATTCTTTCTTAATCAGTCTAGTAATCCATTAATACAGTGACCTACATATTTATTCACACCATTGATAAACTGTAACAAAACGTGATGGAGCAGAAATCACACTAACTCTTACACTCCAAACTAAACAGGGTAACATTGTATTTTACAAACGATTGTATTTTCCATAAAACATTAAAACATAGCCATCAGTTTTTTTTTAATATATCCTCATTTGGTGATTTCCTGATACTAAGAAGTTGGCATCCATTCCTGTCGCGTTTTATAATGCCGAGCCACCTCGCCTTAGGGATTTTTTTTTTCCATTTGTCCAGGGAGAGGTTAGACAACTAGTTTACACTTGTCAGATGAAGCCTAGGAACATTATTTTGTTTTCTTCGTGAGACACCGATGCATGTTTGCATGTTACTGAGGTAACATTGTCTTGTAGTAAGCGAACAACCCTGAATGCTGTGAATGCTTGATAATGACGTTTTTTAAAGACGCAACATTCCTGGGAAAACATATGCCGCTTTTTACAACATTGTTACTATGTAGAATTAAGCCTATGGTAGAATGAACAGAACAAAATACTGAATTAGGTTTATTGTCACTTACTCAGTTATTTTCTGTTGAATCGTGTTTTCATTCAGATTTAACAAGACTATGAATTAATACGGAGGGCAGGGTATGACACTGACTAAAACGCAAGAAAATGGTAAACAGCAAAAAAAAAAAAAAAAAAAAAACAAACAAAGAAAAAAATCAATCTGGCCAGACAGTTTTTGAGACTAGGGAATGCCTCCCAATTAACTTTATTCACCTATGCAATAACCATTGCTCCAATGCATCTCATTTAAATAATTATCATGTGAAAATGTTAGCATGGCCTATGAAGAAGACTCCTGAATGTATTCAGAGCCAAAAGGACCTCTTGCTTGTCGGACAAATGCGGGAGATATATTACCCGCCACAGCAGGCTATGATCACAAGTAGACGGTGCCTTCTTAGCGTTCCTTGTGATGCACTTGCCTAGGCTTAGAGGGGGTTGCAGCAATGACAGCCCTGCCGACAATACCTACACCCCCTCCACTCGGAGATATAAACGGATCAGCACCAGTGAACTGTCTTTCTGCGCCGAACGTGGACGGCGGCCATAAACTCAGGTAACAAATTTGCATTGATGTCTAGCAACGCAATATCTTTCATTTGCTCCAAAAATGTGACTGTCGCAAAACGAATTTTGCATGAGAACAGCGAATATAAACGAATTCAAGGGGATTTTTCTGATGAAGTGTTGTCATTGTGGGACATTTTGATGTTGGATGTAACGTTAGACATCAAGTAACAAGCTATTAGCCAGTTAGCCGGCTAGTTTACAATAACTGATGTCTTACCCTAACGTTAGCTTCTGGAGGGGATAAGAGAACATGGCGTGGTTGCATGGGGGAGGGGGTGCAAACGAGCTCTCAAATTATCAGTTGCCCTTCACCGTTATTCTAAGGATAGTTTTAGCTAGCCGGCTAACTAATCTGGTTAATGAACTGGATACCTTGCTGCCTAACTTAAGGGTATATTCACAGGAATGGGTCAAGACTGGTGTAATTTGTATTCTGTCTGTGTTCTGTGAAATGTATAAGGTGGTTTGCCAAGTTAAATAAAAATATTGATTTTAAGGTACAATGTGATTAATGCAGACATACAGCCAGCTGACCGGCAACAGTAGATTGACTGCCTTGCCATAATTTCCGAGGACGTTAAAATAATAGTAATAATAAAGAACAAACCTTATAAATGTTGCTTTTAGAATGCGCAGTGTTTGACGTTAGCTGGCTAAAGTCATTGTAGACATGAATGGCAGTTTCATTAGCTAGCTACTCTAGCCAAGTTAGAAGGCAGTAGTCTTATATAGTACCTTATATAGCTCGGTTGCTTACATTGTTTAAACAACTAGCCAGCAACTGTTTGTGCAGGTTTGACGAATAACTATTTTTGTAATTTCAAATTATGTTTAATTCTAAGTTACAGCCAGCTGGCTACAGTAAATGGATGTGACCGTGATGTCTGACTCATTGAGAGGATTCAGTGCATGAATCACATTGATTTTTATCAGATGGTCATGGTAGACAAAGGAGGGTTACCATATCTGAATTAATTTATGCTCTCAGTCTTTTCATTTGTTTTCCTGCATTTTGACGTGCTCTAACAAGTTGGGAGTCAGTGCTCTGTGTTTAGTCAAATGGCTGCTATTCATTTTCAGTGGCTATAGGAGTTGTTCACCACAAAATGGAGGGCACTCTGACTAACAGTGCACACCCTGCATGTTCCGTCACCTTGCGTGGAAATAAAACACTGTCCCACTGGTAGCTGCTGTTCGCTGCTGAGGTGTGAAGTGTGCTTGGAGGGTGGCTGTTTTTGCCATTGTGCTTGGGAGTGTGAGGTAAGGGAAAGGAGGGCTTCGAGCCTGATGCAATCCTGTACCAACGGCGGTGCACTGTCTGCTGCTGACTAATCGGATATTCCAGGGGGAATGAGGTGCAAGGTATGAAGCTAGTAATGTTTGAATGGAAGAATATTTGCGCTTGTAAGCCTGACCTTAGGAGTAAGGGCTGCTGTTTTAAGACAGAGTTTTCAGTCGCAGTCAGAACAGGTCTCGGTGTCCTGTCTTTATGTCCTTGGGGCGCTGCTCCCCTCCAAGGTAGGAGGTGGTCTGCAGCACTGTATTCTCGTTCCTGTAACATTCAGCATTATACTTTTTTATGAATGAGTGGAATATGACATGGACATTTTGGCTTGACATTTTTTACAGAAACATTATTAGGCAGGAGGTACTATGGAAGAAATGGTAGCTGGTTGCTGCCTAGTGATACTATTCCATTTCAATTTTTTGGAATGACTGCACACTAAATACTCAGCCGTGCAAGAAGTGGCCAAAGTTTGTTGCATCAGACGAGTAAATAAATGGTCCTTATTGTTAATTTTGTAATCTGGTGGCCATTTTAGACTTGACTGTGCCGGTGTCGTGCTAAACTAAACAATGGGGAAAGAAAAGCTCCACATCAACATCGTCGTGATCGGCCACGTCGACTCCGGCAAGTCCACCACCACCGGACACCTCATCTACAAGTGTGGTGGCATCGACAAGAGGACCATCGAGAAGTTTGAGAAGGAAGCTGCCGAGGTATGGTACCGCCAGTTGACAACAGTGATTGTTTTTCTCGTGAGTCATCTATGTTTCACCAGCAGAAATCAACAAGCCATTTTAATTTTGTCCAGCATCAATTTCTTCAGGAGTAGAACTCCTGCAGTTGGAGAACATTCATATTATTTGTGCTGGTACATCTACCTAGACAACCACTTAGCTGCACTGCTTGTTTGAGTGTCTCACCTGTGCTGATGTTTTGTTTTCCAAGATGGGCAAGGGCTCCTTTAAGTATGCCTGGGTGCTGGACAAGCTGAAGGCAGAGAGAGAGCGTGGGATCACCATTGACATCTCGCTGTGGAAGTTTGAGACCAGCAAATACTACGTCACCATCATCGATGCACCTGGACACAGGGATTTCATCAAGAACATGATCACTGGTACTTCCCAGGTCTGTGTCAACCACTGTCAAGTTCAAGTGCAAGTGGGAGTAAATGCTGATGCGGTTTAACAAGCACAATGTGTTATTTGATTGAAAAGATGTCTGTGCTGGTGTCCTGATTAGACGCTCACCAGAGTGGGTCCCGTGACTAGTGGCCTGGGCACTTTTGGGATCACGCTGGTGGTGATCTCTGCTGCCAAAATAATGCCGAATGAGCCAGACTGCCAAGCACCAGTGTAGGGATGGGTGCTGGAGCATGTGACTTAATTTGAGGGTATTGCTACAACATGATTACAGTGTTCTGTGTGTAATTCTGATGAGCATTGCTTGTTCTCTCCCAGGCGGACTGCGCCGTGCTGATTGTCGCGGCCGGCGTGGGTGAGTTCGAGGCCGGCATCTCCAAGAACGGGCAAACCCGTGAGCACGCCCTGCTGGCCTACACCCTGGGAGTCAAGCAGCTGATCGTGGGTGTCAACAAGATGGACTCCACGGAGCCCAACTACAGCCAGAAGCGCTACGAGGAGATCGTCAAGGAAGTCAGCACCTATATCAAAAAGATCGGCTACAACCCCGACACGGTGGCATTCGTGCCCATCTCGGGCTGGAACGGGGACAACATGCTGGAGGCCAGCCCCAATGTAAGCATAAGGGGGGCTTTCTGACCCAGGGCAGACCTTGCACCTTTGACTGACCTTGTAGAGAGCAGCAGCATTGGTCATCTGTACATTTAGGCATTTGGCGTTTCTGATCCCTCCTGATGCATTCGTTTTTGGGTTACTCGTTCAGATGACATGGTTTAAGGGCTGGAAGATCACACGGAAGGAGGGGAATGCGTCCGGGACGACGCTCCTGGAGGCCTTAGACGCCATCCAGCCCCCATCGCGCCCTACAGACAAACCCCTGCGCCTGCCTCTTCAGGACGTCTACAAGATTGGAGGTGAGGGGCAGAAAAATGTTGCGTGCGCACTCGGTGGAATGTGTGGTCTTGTATGGTGTGGAAGTTTGCATGAACACGTCTGCTAAATTCAGCATCTAATTAATAAGACAGTAACAGGTCTGTCTGAGGTCAGTAACAGTAACATAGTAACTGAGCATGTCAAGGAGTAGTGGTTGTTTTAACTATTTATAATTTCAACAAGTACATTATCTGAGGTGAAGTCATGGGGCTGGACAAAGGCGTGTTTTCAGCACATTTTCGAAAATAACTTTTTTATTTGTCTGACAAATGCTGCTGACAAGTAGATCTGGATTATTCTGAAAGAACCACATTTGAGATGTAAATACTGAACTCATTTCAAATATCACCTTCTATATAACCTTTGTTACTCATTAATTATACAAATTGAGTTCACTACCTCAAACATAATTCTCTTAAAGCATAATTTACCTTGGTTTTCCAATTATAGCTGTAGTTTACTAACAATATGATATTGAAAGAAAATGAGCTTTACCGCTCAGGAGCATTGATATTTCCAAAGGTCCAAAATTCCTGCTAACCAAGGACACGTTACTAGAGTTGGGACCGATCGATCCAATATCAGTATCGTGTGCTGATACTGACATAATTCACCCATCGGATATCAGACTGACGTTACCGATCCAGATTCTATAGTCTGATGTTTTTATGAATTATAAATATGTAGCCTAATAATACAATTTTAAGCCCATAGCCAAAATGTTGTAGCACAAATTAATTAATTAATTAGTAATTAAACAGTTCTACAACGATATCCAGTAGTCCGCATATTTTTTTGTCTTCCAGAATTCTGAGTTAGACATACAGGCGGAGCCCTGGAACATTAGTCTGCAACTGAGCGGGCTAGTAACGTTAACAGTTGGCTGTCCTTAGTTTGGAGATATTTTAGTCCCGAAGCACAGAAAAGCAAGACAGCAACTTTGCATGCAAAGCCAACATTGAGAGGTGGAATTTGTGCTGCATTCATCTGCTGAATTATGTGTGCGTTCATCAATGTGCCAGGGATCGGGACCGTACCCGTGGGCCGTGTCGAGACGGGGATGCTGAAACCTGGCATGGTGGTGACCTTCGCCCCCGTGAACGTGACTACCGAGGTGAAGTCAGTGGAGATGCACCATGAGGCTCTGACCGAGGCCCTGCCTGGAGACAATGTGGGCTTCAATGTGAAGAACGTCTCCGTCAAGGACATCCGGCGTGGCAATGTGGCCGGTGATAGCAAGAACGACCCACCCCAGGAGGCTGCCAACTTCACCGCACAGGTGAGGAGGTGGGGGGGACTGTCTGAAGTTGAGTCACAGCAACGCCGAGGATGAGCATGATGACAGCTGCAAGGATAACAACAGCCGTGATCACCACTGTAAAGGCAATGATGAAAGCCGTTCTCCTTTTTTTTTTTCCTTCAGGTGATCATCCTGAACCACCCTGGTCAGATCAGTGCAGGCTACGCCCCCGTGCTGGACTGCCATACCGCCCACATCGCCTGCAAGTTTGCTGAGCTGAAGGAGAAGATAGACCGACGCTCGGGGAAGAAGCTGGAGGATAACCCCAAGTCCCTGAAGTCTGGAGACGCTGCCATCGTGGACATGATCCCTGGGAAGCCCATGTGTGTGGAGAGCTTCTCTGAGTATCCCCCACTTGGTAAGTGCTATGGGCAACCTGACCTCAGCTTGCCTATATTATGTTGGATCTTAGCTTGCCTATATTTTGCGGGATCCTAGCATGCCTGTATTGTAGTGGACCTTAACTTGCCAATACTATGTTGTTGAACAGTCAAAAAATACCCACTAATGGTTAAAAGGGAAGAAATTTAATTTTGGTTGAGTGAATTTAAAGATAAAACATGTTGATGTGTCTGTCTGACCATTTTATGGTTAGAGTTCAGATTTTATGTACCTTGCAGCTACCCTAACCCCCAAAATATTGTGTATTAAATTACATGGCAGGCTTGTTTGATACAAAAAACTGCAGCTGTGGTAGAAGCATGCACATACTCATGTTCCCTTAAAATGATGGCAGGTGTAAAAAAAAAATATATATATATATATATATTCAGTGGCTTGTCATCTTAAATTCCATATCGTACTCAGCATGCGAGTTTCTTCTGTGCTTCCTCCCGCCCCAGGGCGCTTCGCGGTGCGCGACATGCGGCAGACGGTGGCAGTCGGGGTGATCAAGGGCGTGGAGAAGAAAGCTGCGACCACTGGAAAAATCACCAAGTCCGCCCAGAAAGCACAGAAGGCCAAATGAACGTTGTGCTGGGCTGCCGACTCCAGGGTCACCCGTGGCAGAACAACGCTCTCCCAACTCTTCTTTCCAGTTGGCCTCCTAAGTTCCATAGTCAAAGACTGGTTAATTATTACAATGCATCGTAAAAGTATCAGGAGGAAAACAACCTAATAGTAATATCGATAATGATGCAGATTGTGTACCGTTGTATTTATGTTTTGTTCACTAAATTCTTACTACCTAGTTTTAAATGTGTACTTTTACATGGGATCAGCAGCTTGACAATAGGCATTGTGTGTGAGAGGCATCAGCGTGAGAAAACTGGCACCCTCTCCTTCATGCCTGCATCTTGTAGTCCAATTTTCACCTTCTTGCTTTGAGTGTTTGCACATATACCAGGTGTTTGTTCGCTGTAATGAAACTTCATGCGGTTTTAAACAATAATAAAATGTCAGCCTTTCAGTAGTAAAAGAAATAAATGCCGCGTTGTGTTCTATCTTAAAGGGAAACCTGTTTTCGAAATCTGTTGCCATGAGTGCATGCATAAATGACATCTTGTGCACTTAGCATTGCTTAAGTCTTTACCTGGCATTTTAATTGGCATTTACTCCTGCTTGCACTTGAACTTGACTTTGGTTCCTGCACCTTATTGTTGTCTGTGGGCAAAAGCTTTCCTATGTAACATTAAAGATGTCTCAACAGTTGGCACGTCTCCGATTCCTTCCTGCTTTATTCATAACTGCGCTGTTTTCACAGCGCAGTTGGGACTTTTAGGCAACACAAACATAGATTTCACTGTAGCTTTATTGGTATGTAGCTACTGTTTTGTTAACTTCTAGAACTGTTCAGACCCAGTTATTCATATTACCTTAATGAAGAGCCCTTTAAGCAGGTTTCAGTGGGGTTAATCCCCTCCTGCTGTGTACCATTTGTGAAGATTCTTTTGAAGATATTAAATGTGCGGTTTCCCTCACCATCATTAACATACATTACTAAACTGTATAACATCACTTGGCCAGTTTCATTCAATGTTCCCTTAAGGCTGAATATTTCCCAACTGTTGGATGGGAACATGTTCTGATTACGCAAAATAAGCAAGACTTAAGGGGCCTCATTGATCCGTCCAACGAGCTTTAATTTCATGGGATCAGCGACTTGTGTAAGAAAGTGGTCTTGGAGCATACAGTATATCCCTGGCCACTTTCAAGATAGGCAAGATGGTCACAAGATGGCGCTCCTGAACCATAAATGGAACGAATTTCTGCAGTCAAACGCAATGCTTTACCAGAGCCCAGACTTCTGCTTATAATAAGTTAATCCATTACACTACTGTTTCCGCCCCAAACTGTTAACTTCACTACAAAGTTAAAGTCACTACATTCGACTATATTTATGACATTTATATTTATACCACATGTGTGATGTCAAATGTGTGATCATGGTACATTACAATAGGCCTTATTTTTGTGGGTCTAAGGATTCCATTACATATTTAATTTCTAGCAAACAGACCGGCTATCATTTCATTGTTTCTGCAAAGTTGATTAGTTGCTATTTAGTTGCTAAATTACAGAATTTATTTAAAAAAAAAAAAAAAAAAAACAGTTGGAGTTCGCCCTCATTGGGTGCCTCCCAAATCAAATTCAAACGATATGATTTAAGGTGTCATGTCCCCGCCTTGTTTGCACGTACTAACACCGCCTTGACCAAAAAGCGCAGCGTTATCAGGAGCGCTGCGATTGGACGTGCGTAATTCAAAAAGAATAGTGTATCAGCCCCATAGACCGCAGAATCGTCGTTTATTTGTTGCTTTTACTACGCTGTGAATCTAGTATCGCACAATCCAAGCGTCTCTGGTTTCATCACTTTGGTAAGATATTTTATGAATACCTCTATATGCTTTATTATGTTTGCACGATCTCCATCGATGCCTTCTTGTTCTGCTTACAGAACTCTAAACTTAAAATAAAAGTTATTGTCCAGTGTATTAATTCCTTATAAAGCTAAATTTTCATCAGACAACAAAAAAGAAAAATGTTGAGAATAGATTATTCATAGCTTTAATATTTGCTACCAGCTATTATTTGTGGTACTTTTCTTTGTACTTTTCGAGACCATTTTCCTTCTCAATATAGTGCCAAGAACTGGACAAGTTTAAAGGCGGGATCTGACGAATGCATTGTATACCATTGATACCTGTTTGATTTGTTTGATACCTGTATACCATACCTGTTTGATTTTCCCCTTAAATCAAATTAATTGACCAGGCACCCTGCGTTGATACAAACAGACATAGTATTACGGCCAAGTCATTTTTGCATTGGCACATACCTGTGCAGCTGCCCTACAATAATCCTGCTTGAAATTGTTACTGTGCACATAATTTAATTCTATGTTCGACGATGTTAAAGTTCATATGGATAGAAAGTGAACGATTAAAGGTAGGCTGATGCCAGAAACAAGATAGGAGCCAGTGCGCTGGGTAGTGAGGGGATAGATTATTTAGTCCCATGGGCGCCAGTTTGTTTTGAAAAGGGCTGGGGACAGCGACGCATTCGACGTTTTTAACTAACTAAAGGCTTTCAAAAAGTGGTGGGGACATGTTCCCAGCGTAAATGATGCCTATGTTTAGTCCATACCTGAACAAAACGTGTGTGCATTTGCTGAAGAATGTGCAAAGTGTGGTTGACTGTGTGCATTATTGACGGTACGTGTGTGTGTGTGTGTGCGCGCACGCGCGTGACTATTCATGTTTGTCTGATCACGCTCGCATTCATGTTTGTGTATGTGTGTGGCTCATGGGCGTTGCTAGAGCCCTTTTACTGGGGCATGTGCCCCAGTATTGATCTGCTGTCCCCCAGTAAAATCTCACGATCGAGTTTTAACAAGCTCCTTTGGTAGTGGATTAATTTAGATTTATAGTAACGGGGAAAGAATGGATTTTTTCTGTAATCTACAGTGTCAAAGCAACGCAGTTTAACCCAAAATACAATATGAGGCGCGCACCTTGCGGTCCGGGTCCGTACACCGCGGCGCACACATTAGCAGTGCGCATGTCGTAGCCGGTGCACCGCGGCGCGCACGCAGCAATCCCGTGTGTCGGCACGCGAAACAAGAATCAGAGTTGAGCTGTGGTGGCTGGTGAGCTGGGAACAGGGGAAGCTGAAACATTACCTTTACATCTATCATTACTTTCAACCTGTTTCCCTTTATCCTCCTTGATTAACAATAAAAAATAATTCACAGAATAATTGACACCAATCGCGTAAATGGAGTAAATGCTTACGCTTTTTACGCAGATTGTCTGGTCTGTGTGCTTGCGAAAGCTACAACGTGAGATTGTTTAATTAACAAGAATGGCATTTATCGATTTAAATTACGTTAAATGCTCATGACACCTCACAGCTTTTGTGAGGTCTGTGTTCTAAACGTTATTGTTCATTGCACTCAACCTAACCTAAAAGTTTATTCTCAGTAATTTAAATCGATCTAACTAAATTTAGCTCCGTTTTGTAATTTGAATTTTGTAACACAAGAAAGCTTTAATGTGAAACATTTAAGAGAAAGCTTTGGGATTACTTGCCATTTAATTGTTCAAATTGCCATCCTTGTTAATTAAACAACCTCATGCTGTAGCTTTCGCAATAGCGCAATAACTACAGACAAGGTAAAGTTTCAGCTTCCCCTGTTTCCAGATCACCAGCCGCCACTGGGATTGAGGAATGCAGGACTAAATACAAATATGCAATAGTTTAATGACTTGAGTTGGGTTTTGTTATTATTTGCATATGCAGGGTATGACTTTTATGCCTAAAAACACATTGAGATGGTTCATGATGTATGTCGAAATAAATATTTTCATAAAGATTAATATCTCTACATTTTTACCTTTACCAGTAGTTGTTTCAGTTTCAGCAGCAGCAGTATGGCAGTAGCAGTAATAGTGGGCTAAGCAAGGGAAGTTCATATAGCACATTGTATAGCACATTTCATAGCAGGCATTCAAGAAAAAAAATTGTGTGATTTGTCACTTGTCGAATGTGGTCAGAGTGAGGGGATACCAAAGACTGAATGAAGGCTCATAATTCAAAAACCATACATCACAGCCCTAAACCAAAGACATTGTGAGAATCTGCACAAGTGTACCTCTGTTTTGATGTATAATTTATGCGTGTAGTGCCTTTGGCCTGTACTCTAAAATCTTCTAATATCTTTTTTAATGGGGTAAAATTAGTGTTTTTTAAAAAATTATCATTAAAACTATAAAACTATGAATTCATAAAAATACAAGCACATCAGTCGTGAATGAACCGGTCGATTTGCACTTTGGGCAACCACACTAATAAGGGACACGAGAACAGTAGTGTCTAATAAATAAGATGAATGAAGACTGATACTCAGCTGATATCCTACTGGACATCGTTACTGACCGGATGCTCCTGGTCAACGGTCACCTTTTAACTTCATGTGGTTAGTCCTGCATTGGAGTCAGTGTGAAAGTTTTGGAATGGGTGATATTTAACAAATTTCAACTTTCAATTTCGGTGTGCAACAGGACTCTGGCATTTCAGTTGGTGTAAACAGTACATTCAGCTGCACTTCTAAATTCACTTTTTAACACATTGCCTCTCTTGCAGGGCAATGACTGGGCGAGGAAGAACCCATGCCACAAGCCCTGACTGTGATCAGATGTCTTCACCACGGATGTGCCCTGCACATACTGGCCGTTGCAAGGCGACATGCTCCCGTGTAAAGGCCTCCAGCTTGCCTGAGGTGCCCCGGACTGGCAGAGAGCGTGCACGCTTCAAGTCAAAAGAGCGTGGTCGCGCCACCTCTGCGGAAAGGGCCACAAGTCCCATGAAGAAAACCGAACATACTTCCAAAAGAAAAAACGCCACATGTTCTCCTCTAAATAAAGTGCTGATGGAAACCCTTGACAAACTAAAGATCAAGAAACAACTTAGGTCTGAAGCAACAGCTGTTGTTAACGAGATAGTGGAAAACATCATTAAACATATGAGGACGACCGAATGTTTCTATAATGTTAAAAAAAGAAGCACTGGTAGCCAGTATGAAAATGTGAAGGTAGGCTTAACAAGTGTGGCCGACTCACTATATATCTAATAGCTGTGTCATCTCGCATAATTTGAGGAAAATGTACAGTTAGTTTTGATATCTTTACTATTCTAAAATGTTGAAAATAATAAAAATAAAGGTGTGTACATACTTTTGACTGATACGGTAAATTACTGAGAATTTCTGGATCTTGTTAGAGGTGTGTGCCAACGTCCCTTAGGCTGGCACTTGATCCATACTTTACATCCCTTTGTGTAATTTTATTGAGACAGATGAGGTGCTGTTAGCTGTTACAAAGTCCCAGACAGCGGCTTCTGTGTTGACTAGGTGAAGTACACTAGTCCACTAGAGCAGCCGCGCATTAGGGATGAAGACATACTTGGGTATCAGAAAACAAGTCTGCATTGACTTACAGTATATCCCTGTGAGGCACAACATAATGCCTTCATTACATTTAACATTATGATTAGCCAGGAGGCACCCAGATGCTTTTCCATATTACTCACATTTTCTTCTGTATTGGCACTCAGTCTATTATCCCGTGATAACATTACCTACCACTATCACCTTCATTACCAACTAGATCTCTCAACCTGACGAGTTTGATGTGATGCTGACAGTCCCAGTCCAGAGTGTGATTGTCCAGCCATTTGACGTAGAGGGGGCATTCTACACCGTGGCATTAAAAGGCTATCCTCGAAAACACCCACTGAATAACTTTGTGCAAGAGGATGGAAGGTCCATTTCTGCCTCTGCAATGTTGGAGCAATTTAGAACACATGTTATAAAAGCTGTCAAGCACATGGCAGGTGGGTAATTAGTTCTATGGCGGGACACACAGTGTAAAACCCATTCCTGTCTGTGACATTGATATACATTAGTGGTTAATGACCACTATGGTTAATGACCACTATGTTTGAAATGGTGGATTTTGTTTACAGGAAAGGTATGGGTAAATATAAATGGTACACTAATAAGTCACCAATTTAGGTAATTCCATTGATTGAACTTTTTTAAAGGAAAGTGATTCCTTTTTCTGAATTTTTCTGAATTTTCCTTTTTCTGAAGGAGTACTCTGAATTGTTTCTGAAGAAATTGTTCAAACGACATCACAAACAAGTACACAAATCGGCATTCATTTCATACCCTTTTTCAGATGTGAAAGTGGAGCGCAAAAAGAGAGGCTGCCCAGCAGTGACACTGCAGATTGAGGAGAAAGACTTGCTGATTGGATTGGACGTCGTCCTCGGGCTAGAGGTCCGCTCCTGCTGGCCCCTGCACACTCAGGATGGCTTCAGAGTTGAGGAGTGGCTCGGGGCCAAGACAAGGAGGGACTTCACATTTGAACCGTTCTTCTTGGTGCCGAAGTATGAAGGTGCAGGGAACGAACAGATGGATGGAGTCTGTGCCAAAGGTTAACTTCTCGCTCCCACACCTGAGGTTTTAAACGTCTTGGATTAAGTTGTCCGATGTCAACAGACGTCAAGATGACAATCAGTTATTAAATGATCTGGTCATACATACTTTCAGAGTAAGTTGTTGAATTAATGTCTGAGTCTAAATTCAGTCATTACAAACAACCCAATTCACACATGTGAGAAGGAGAAAGTTCAGTATCTTTTGATTGTGACATAAATAGTTGGACTAGGTTCAAGTATCTAACTTTATTAGAACATATTAGTTCAAATTCAATATTAATCTAATAATCAATGTTATTTCTGGTAAGGAGGTGCATGAAGCCTGATTCTGGTCATTCCTCTTTCATGGGAGTATGGACTGTCCACACTATAGTTCATATAGAGCAGCTTTTCAAAGAATGTGTGCTATAGGCAGAGAGGGCACATAATTGAAGTGTATGTTCTGACATGCTAACACATGCACATTTTCCCTAACAGGGTTACAAAAACATGGCTCTGCCTTCTCTTTCCTTTTTGGCATTTATATTCTTTTCAGCCCTCCTATTAAACGAGTTTGTTCCACCCTGTGTTACTAATGATTCACAGTTAATTTAGTCAGTTTCAGCTGCCTAGCCACTCTTCGGGTGATGTGGGTTGCATAGCCAATAATTATCAAGCATTTACTGTTAAAGATCAGCAAATCAAAATGGGTTTCACTCTGAGGGTTTCAGAGGGCTCCAGGATTGCTCAGTATTTTGAGTACAAGCTGAACTCTATGGCCCAGGTCTGATTGTAAGCTAACAATGAGTGGGAGCCCACAGCAGTGGAACAAGTATGGTTTTATTCCTCACTATTGAGAGGGTTAGGTTGGTCAGCTAGAGGGTTCCTTGACCCTCCACCCTCAGTTGAGTGGTGACTTTCAGTGCAAAAAATAGTTGTTCACTACATTTGAGTATCTCGGTGAATTTCATTCATCTTTTTCTCTGCCTTTGACCCCCAATGGTGGAACGACCTTTCACAGTCATCCATTCTGCCGAGTCCCTCACTATTTTAAAGAAAAATCTGAAGACACAGCTGTTCCATTGTCAGCTGATCACCTGAATCACGACCATCTAAAGCAATTCCATATGTCCTTATGTCCTACACAAAAATTAATGGTTTAATGCACTGCCTACCCGCTAATTTGTACCTTGTCTGGCCATCTATTGAAACTAGGTCATTCAACACTTCTGTTATTGTGACTCCTTGTATGGCTTTCGCTTGTGTTGTACTCTGCCTCATGAGTCGATGGATAAAAGTGTCTGTCAAGTGAATAAATGTAAATGTACTGGTAATGGCATCAGATTAGGATCCATGGTGTTTGTATTGGACAGATGCCTGGCGAATCTCCTTTTCACATGTGGAGAAGAGCATTTTGAAGAACCACAGTCAACTGAAGACCTGCTGTAAGACAGGCGGGACCCAGTGTTGCAGGTAGGGAAAAACACACACCTGTTTGAAACAAATAACCAGATGCAGTGGGTGTCAGAATGGTATTACAAATCCAGTAGTATTCAGGCATATTTTGGATGGAAGCATGTAAAGAAATTGATTCCCCTTTACATATATCTCCCATTTCCTCTTAACAAAGAACTGACTCTTAGGAAATGCTGTTCTTTTCCAAGGAGGCAGTGTCTGAAACTCCTGAAGTACCTCTTGGTCCAACTGAAAGAGAAGTACCCGAAGGAGCTTTCAAAGTTCTCTTCCTACCAGGCTAAGACTGCACTCTTCCATGCCTGCTCCGTGAGGGTGAGCGACAAGGACTGGGAGATGTCAAATCTGGGTGACTGCTTTCAGCAGCTCCTGGGCGACTTTGTAGCCTATCTCAGGGCTGGCCATCTCCCCAACTTTTTTGTTCCCACCCACAATCTGCTCGGCTCCAGGTACAACCAAAGAAGCCGGAACCTCCTGGCAAAATGTATTGAATTTGAACAAAATAACATGTTTCCCATTTTTCGTTAGTGACTAAGTATGAATCATTGGGAGAGCGCTGTTATAGCATCCACTTCAATCGATTCTTTAAGAATCATCACCTGTTCAGGTAAGGTCATTTAGTAAAGTCACCCTCTTCTGTAGGCTACCACAGGAAAAAAAAGCCTGATTTCAAAGTCCTTTTTTAAACCGTAAGGCTTTACACCTGCCGACAATGTTGTGAGATCTCCCAATCAGACTACAACCCTGCCTCGATTGCATAAGTCACAGGAGGCTGGCTTTTTTGGTGGTTCCAATAATATGTGAGCCCTCTTCTTAGAGCCTTCTTCAGGAGCCCATCTTTTTAAGCAGTAACTTACCATATTTAACACTCTCAGGTGTTTAAGCGTAGATTAAAACTTATCCTTTTAGTCTGTTCTGTAATTATATTGGGTGCTGACATGGAGAGCAATTGTGCAGGGAAGGGCGAGAGCAGTCACCCCACCCTTCGCTACAAGTTGTGATTACGGAAAATTCTGATGCTAAGGACTGTCATTGCTGTTCCCTCTTTATTAGTGTTTCCCTGCCTTTTCAGTAGGGTTTTGCTGTTCATGGGATGGATCCAGGGCTGGTTCTAGGGGGGTACTGGGGTGGGCACTACCCCCCTCCAGATTCATCCCCCTCCCCGATAAACATGAACAAAACAATAGAACGCTAAGAAAACGGCAAAGAACTTCATAACAAAGTTGTCCTCCAAAGAATGGGGTTGGTGGTGGGCTGAAAACAGATGAGAAAACCTTTACATGTAGTCATTGAGCAGGCACAAATAGGGGTGGGACAAAATATCGATACGGGAATATATCGTATTACTTCCTCTTGCGATACGTTATCGATACACTGGCGCCAAATATCGATATTTTTATTAAAACATGCAGGCGCTCCAAATGGATTCCTCCACCAATTTGACTTACCAGAGTGGCTACTTTCATGACTTCTCGTCCTGCTTTTCAAATGAATGAGGGTAAAGTTGTGGTGAAGAAATGCGCACAACTTCTCTTTCTCAGTCCTCCCTGGAAATGAGATCTGTCCAACTCAATTTCAGTAAGTAATGCTGACTAAACAGTTTGGATGGCAGAGACTGTTATAAGTAGCTAGCTTCAGTTCAGTAGTAAGCCAACTTGGCTAGGTAGCTCCTACTTACAAAATTGTCTAAATTGAAAGGTACTTTACAATTATATTGCTAGTATTCTGCATGATTAGGCATTTAAACAAAAGCTTATCTACCTAACATTATCCAAAAAACACAAAGTGGTTAAAGCATCACAGTCTCAGCTCAAATTCATTGTTGGTTCCCATCAGCAATTACTAAGCTAACGTCACCTAGTCTCTTCCCTGACCACCCTGAACGTAGCTCCAGACCTACACCCTGGTGGTACTAGCTAGCTAACGGCTAGCTTGTGAATGTACACTGTTACGTTGCATAATCCTTAAACGTGTAGACGTTCATTTTAATAACTTGCTTTGCGGTTAATCTGATGACCTACTTATGTTATTATCGGACAACTGACCGCCATAAAGATGTAACAACTGTAGGAACAACTAGCTAGCCAGCTAGTTGGCTACCTATAATGTCATGGGTTGATGAAAACAGGGAATCATTTAACTGAGATAAGTTAGCTAATGTTTCCTAGCTGGCAAAGTAGTTGCGTTATGCAATTTAAAGAGGAAAATATATCTTCACTTACAGCTGTCATGTCGGCCAACCGGTCCCTCATCACTTCTTTTTTTCTACCAAACATCAGCTAGCGTGCTAGCTAACGTTAACTCCCTCTTACAATGTAATCCATTGGCACTATTTCCCAGAGTGAAGTTGAAAATGTATCCACACACTTCGGTTGTTGTATACCGTGATTGTCACGTTGAATTTTGCTGTCTGCTCGCGCTGTTCCGCCCTCCGTTTTTTCTTTTCCTGCAGATTGGCGCCCGCTGCAATTGGGTGAGGAACGAGTGGGAAGATTTAAAAGGAGGAAATCTCGGGATGGAGTGGGCTTCCCCTCTGATAGAGCGATACTCGATGATGCACGTTTGTGTGCGTACGCTCTCTGTTTTTGTGTATATTTGTAATATAATGTAAATACTTTGTGTTACCGTTTTGTGGTTCAGCCAGCGGGTAGTAGGGGGTGGGTGCTGTTTTCTGTTGATTTTTTTTTCTTTTTCTCCTGTTTTCAGGTAGTTAGGGAGTCAGGGAAGAGAGAAAGGGAATATTCAGTAAAAACAGTTTTGTACTGATGGTGTGGGGTTGTGTAGCGCTCTAATACTGAAACTAGACTGAATGATTTAACCATTACAAGCCAATCCAGGTAATTCATGACACATAGGAGCTTGTCATCAACGTGTCCCTACAAGAAATTATGGAACCAGCTGATAATGGGAAATACATGATCTAGCTTGTCACTGAGCCTAAACACTATATTTCAATACACATGGAGGCCATACAGAAAACATGTAATGTAAAATATAGAATGAACTCATGACTTGAATTGAATGACTTTAATTGCTGCAAACTATGTAACACAACAACTGCATTTTCTGATGCCTTCTGGAGTTTTATTTGCGAAGTTTAGATAATTAATTGTATTCTGTGAAACTGACACCACAATTCAGTGAATAAATACATAATTCCTGCTTTTTAAAATTTTTTCTTCTTCAGTTACACAGATATCGTGATGTATCCTATCGTACCTGGATCTTGCAATGTATCGAGTATCGCAGTATCGTGATACTATCATTATTCTGGGCAACATATCGTGATAGTATCGTATCGTGAGTTACTCTGCGATTCCCACCCCTAGGCACAAAAATATGTATCTAAATGCACACTGTTTAGATGAATAAGGAAAAAATTCCACCGCAGTTGGAATTCTCTACTGCTCCCCCAATCAAAGCCATCTAGGACCAGGCCTGGGCGAGACAGTCTTCTAACGTCTTTATATTACAATAGATTACCCTTGCTGGATTCACAAAGTATTGCAGCACCGACACTGATTTTGGTGTTCTGTTGTTCTGTAGTGACCATTGTTCTTTCTCTCTCCCTCTGAGCAACAAGTGCTTCTATGGCCTAGCTCTCTGCTTCTAAGAGATTACAATGATCAACGCTGAATCGCCCTCATTGGTGAAGGGCCATGGCGATTGTTGGATTGGGAAACCCATGACATCACTACCCCACCCACTCCTGGATGTGAGGTCTCCACTGGAGGATTCTGGAGCCCAACAACAGCCATCACTCTAGCCACAAAAGTCTCAGGACTTAGCAGTGAACTAAAAGATGTACAGTACCATTCAAAAGTTTGGACACACTTTTCTTTATTTTTACCGTTTCCCACATATCAGAGTAATAGTAAAGACTTCAAAACTATGAAACAACACAAATGGAATTATGCAGTGACCAAGAAAGTGTTATAAACAAATACAAATATCTTATGTTTTAGATTCTACAAAGTAGCCAAAAACATTTTTTAAAATTGAATTTTTTTTTAGAAAGAAATTCAAACATAGGTATCAACTTCAAGATTTATATTTGTCTAAGAAAAAGAAATTCAGGCATTTAAGCGCAAGTCTGTAGATCAAAACCTCTTTGAATGCACATTTCCCATTATCTTAATAAGGTGTGTCCACACTTTTTACCGGAACCATATTCATTTACTAGCTCTCATGCTTCTACATAATGATTTTGATCTTTCAGCGCTGTTTTCCAGGAGTCTCTCGACCGCCTTTTCCTGGGGTCAGGGAATAATTTTCCAGATTTTCCCTGAATTGGCTCTGGGTTTTCTGGTTTTTCTGTTCCCTCTGGAAAATACTCCAGTGCTGTGGCAATCTCTTTGTAAAAATCCTACTTTGGCAAATAGATTAATAAAAAAAAATCCTAATACTAAATTTTCATACTTTCTTGTCTCGTGGATTGTTTCATGTCATTAGAGAAAGGAAGCCTGTTTAGTAAATGTTTAATACGTTTTTGACTTGATGTGACGCTGTTTGCATTTTCAAAATGCATTTCAGTTGATGCTCAGTTGAGTTGAAAAGAGTAATTTGCTCTCTTTTTGTGGCTGGATGATGTATCCAGCATGTGAAACCTTTTCCTTTTTGCTGTGTATAAACATATCCATAGCTTAGTTATGCTCCTTACAGTTGCTTTCAATAACTTCTTATGTTATCTGTGTAATGGAACGTAAATGTTTACCTCAATAAAAAGCACAGAGAAAAAAATTGTTTGGAAAGTACCGTCAAGTACCTTACCAGTCTTACTCAAAGCAAAAAAAACATCTGTATGGTGATGCAATAAGCAGTTTATATGTTTTCCTTCCATCTTCATCCACCTATTTATTTTTTTCCAACCCGTGGCAACTTGTGCTCTCCATTAAAAAAATGGAGTCCCTCACTGAAATTTGATAGACTGCCAGAAAATGAGTCAACTGACCATTTTTTCCAACTTCTTGCCACACCCTTTAGCCAGTGGAGGTCTTGATGCTGAAATGAAAGTATTGCTAAACATACTTCTGTGACAAGTTTTCCAAAGGCTACCAAACACTTTTGGTTTCATTTTTTTATCAACCCCCCTCTGGAATTGGGGAAAAAAAAATCTAAAAAGTACAACCTTCTAAAAAACTGAATTAAAATTATTTGGATAGAATCTCCTGAAGTTGCACTTTTAATTTAATGCACTGAGTGTTGAGCATTACAAAGTCACATAAGTGAGGTTAATGACAGTGCTCACCAGACTGGCATTTTTTGTGGCAGTTTTTTCACAAATAAGACTAAGTCTTCATTGACAGGGAGTCCTTCAGCTATTTAAATTTCCAAGGTGATCTACTTCAGTTATATATAGAGCCTTCATATTTTTCAGCCTAGGAACAGACTGCATCTTTCCTGAGCTAAAGTCATGAAGGTGTCAGTCAGCACACTACAGTAACTTTGTTTTGCACAAGGGAGGGATTTCAAGTAATGATCATTAATCAGTCCTAACTGGTCATTTAAAATTGTATACATTTGTATTGAGATACATTCCTTACATATGTGCCACAGTACATTTGTAAGCAATATATCATACTAAATGAAGACTTTTGTAAGGGACTGTATTGATAAACAGTATCATGCAATCAAAGAATGGAACTTTAAAAAAAAAAAAAAAATTTGATCCTATAATTTCTTTCCAGAATCTGGAAAATTATTCCCTGACCCCAGGAAAAGGCGGTCAAGAGACTCCTGGAAAACAGCCCTAAAAGATCAAAATCATTGTGTAGAAGCATGAAAGCTAGTAAATGAATATAGTTCCAGTCAAAAGTGTAGCAACACCTGGGGGATGGGCGGTTGTGTGATAAGTCACTGTCAGGACTCAGGCGCAGACAGAGGTGGAAGATGCACAGGAATTTATTACAGTCCACAGGGGTAGTCCAGAAAACGGGGTCAAACAGGGGATGTCAAAAAACCAGGAAAGCACAGAAATGGTACAAACTCAGACCTGAAAATCAAGGCTAAGTACCAGGCAGGGTAAACAAAACAGGCAGGCATGGTACAAAATCAGATCCAAAGTCGTGCTCGGGAAACAGGCAAGATCAAAAAAACAGGTAGGCAGAATGGACACACGGAAAAATAGCTAGTAGCAAAACAAGTAAACTGTGACGAACTGGCAAAGAGCTGGGAAACAGACGGTATAAATGAGACACGAAACGAGACAGGTGAACAAGCAGGCAGGTGAAACATATTGCAGGCAGTTCCTTTGACCTCATGGCTTGTTTTTTGCTCAGATATGCATTGCCAGCTGAGTAACCTTATATAGACAGGTGTGTGCCTTTCCAAATCATGTCCAATCAATGGAATTTACCACAGGTAGACTCCAATCAAGGTGTAGTAACATCTCAAAGATGATCCAGAGAAATGGGATGCACCTGAGCTAAATTTCAAGTGTCATAGCAAAGGGTCTGAATACTTATGTCAATGTGATATTTCAGTTTTTTTATTTTTAATAAATTTGCAAAAATTTCTAAAATCCTGTTTTCACTTTGTCATTATGGGGTATTGAGTGTAGACTGATGAGGAGAAAATGAATTTAAACAATTTTAGCATAAGGCTGAATCATAACAATGTATATATGCTATTATTACACACCCTGACTCAAGACTGTAAATGTGTGCTCACTTAAAAACACTCAAATTTGCCCCAAGGTACATAATTCAGCAAACATGGAAATATTACACTTTGAAAGCGGAGGGAACATGATCCATACCAATGCCTTAAAATTTGGAGGTAGTTTGGGTAAATCCGGAGCTGCTCTTTAAATTTTAGTCACAAAGGAGTCACGTACATACAAATAAATCGTATAATAATTTTATATGATTCTACCATTCTGAAACAAGCAATATTTATTAAACCACTATGATTACAGGAAGCTCCACGTAAAGAAGGCAGCTTGTTTGAATTAGAGATCGCAATACTGCCATCTGGTGACTATAAACCGGAAGTGCCGCAAAATTACACGCCACAGTTCTTTTTATTGCTCCTAACTGGGATCAAAAGGAGTCTGGTCTTGTAAAGCCCATGGTAGAACTGTGCTGCTCCTGTCATAAGCAATTGTGCTTTCTGGGTTCAAAAAGGAATGGAAGCTACCACCTCTGAAAAATGGATGTTATCACTTGCTCTTAGGAATAACATAATTGTAACCTGAGCAATAATAATGCTTTCATGACTCAATGCGCAGTATGAAACAAATCAAAATGCCCCCAAAACATCCAATCTTTAAGTTTCATCGGTGGAGATTAAAAAAATAGAATTCAATTCTAAGAACAGAGAAAGACTCATTCTGGTACTCCAGCCCCTTTGCTGTTGTTGTTGTGTTCCCCCCGTCTGTCAACGTGGTCCATGTGCTTTTGTTTTCCCTTGTGTTCCAGCCCTGCCCTGCTCTCCGCCCTGTCCCCGCTCACCTGAGTTCCAGATCGCCTTCACCTGCCT
Organism: Megalops cyprinoides; assembly: GCF_013368585.1. NCBI lineage: Eukaryota > Metazoa > Chordata > Actinopteri > Elopiformes > Megalopidae > Megalops > Megalops cyprinoides. Next base: position 61,532,454 of record NC_050583.1, on the reverse strand, counting down.
GCCTGCCTGCCTGCTCACCTGCATCCCATCGCCTCATCAGCTCCTAGGGTATCCTGCTTGTCTCTGTCTTGTTGCTAGTTCGTTCCAGTGTTTTTCCTGCTTTGTAACTGCTTTGTTCTTTGTGTCGCTGTATCGGTGTTTTACTCCTGCTGGACTTTGGACCTCGTCTCTGCCTGCCACTCCTGTCTTGGTCACATGTTCTGATTGCCCACCCGGTTCTGACCCCGCCTGTTCCCGTCCCTGATCCCCGCTCCCGGTTTGTGCTTTGCTCTGGAATGTCCTCCCGGTTTTGAGCCTGCATGTACTGCTTCCTCGAGTCTGCCCAGCGATTCCTATTAAAGTCTGTGAAACCTGCACTTGCCTGGTCCGCGTCTGAGTCCGCACCTGCACCCTGACAGGTCCAGCTATGGGCCCAACGTAAGAAGCTGCCTCAAAAAAAGGCAAATGAGTCATTTGGCCAGTACAGAACAAAGAGTGAAATTTATTAAACAAAATGATAAATAAGAGTACAAACTTACGGGCTTCCCTGAGTTGGATGGTCAAGATGTGAGAGCTAGGCTAGGCTAGTCTAAATAGCTTGTGAACTCTTCCCTTTCTCCCAATGTTTACAAAACAGTGTCTTCTGGACCACTTCTTAACCTACACTTTCTATCTACACCGTGATAGACAGAAGCATCTCTCACATCACCCATGTAGGGAAGCGAAAACATAAAGACAAATGAGGAGGGAGGGAGGGAAGGGGGGGGGGGGTCCTCACTTTCAGTACTTTCAGAAGATCAAACCTCATCTATGAGGATATCTCAAACAGAATATGCTCACAACTTGAGAATGGAAAATGAGATCATGACAGTCGAATACTGGTGTTAAAATGAATTCTCTGGCACCTGCTGCCCAGCCCGCCTCTGCGCAGAGTCCTGCTGATCCAGCCGAAGCGGTTCCGTAATAACACTTGCTGGAATTTGGAGAAGCTGAATGACAGGAGGCAGACCCCCCCCCAGGGACTGCCCCACACCCACACTGCTGAGCAAACGTGCAAGTGAAAGGCAAGGCTGCACACGCTCGCACGTCGACCCATGTCCACACACCCGCAGCGGTGCCACCGCTCGTGGTCCTGTCTCCATAGTAACGGCAGCAGGACCACTAAAGATTTAAGCGAGGGGGAACAGCTGGTCCTGCTCTCAAGTCCACCCTGGAGAAGAGTCCCTGTTCGACTGTGACCTCTACCCCACCGAGCTGCCCAGCACAACACAGCAGAAGGATCAAATAAGAAGAGCAGAGACACACAGCACATCAGCACAGACTCCCTCAGAGGAAGAGAGAAGAGAGGTGAAAGGCAGGGAGAGATGGAGAAGGCTATTCAGCAAGTAGACCAGAGGTGGGCCAGTTCTGGTCTCGAAGTGCTTCTGTGAATTCATTTAATCTCATAATCAAATGATGCAATTTTGAAGGAGAAAAAATACCATATACCCAGCAATCCAGAGACGCCTGCCCCTACAGTAGATTATAGGACAGCAATAGATGGAGATAGGAGGGGAGAAAGACCAGGGTGAGTGGAACGAGGTACAGGGATAAGAATATGGAATCATGCTATTGCCAGTCCAGATCCTGGAGGAGGACATAAGGGAAATATAAAGTATTTCTGTCTCTGATTCGTGACAAGAAAGGGTGGGGAGAGAAAGGGAGCAAGAAAAAGAGTCATGTTGAGTGATGAAGCCAAAACAGGACTGAAAAGGAAACATGTTTTTTTCTCTTCCATTGTATTCAGTCTAAACCCTCAAAAGGAAACATGTTTTTTCTCTCCCATTGTATTCAGTTGAAACAGTCAGTTAAACATTCAAACATTGCGCTCTCACACTCACTCTTTGAAGAAACACATTTGTGTAAGTAAATTTAAATACTGGTATATAATAATTTATTAAGTGCTAATTTTTAATGAACATTTGAAAATCATGATTACCAGCTCATGAAGAATTTAGCAAATGACAATTCTCAGTTAAATAAATGAAAATATTTAATATAAATGATAAACATCCCTGATGAGATTGAATTCTTCAAGCATGGAACAAAAACATGTACATGTACAGTCTTTTCATACAACCATTTATTAAAAGTAATAGAAACATAATTCCCTAATAATGAGTGTCACCATGAAAATGTATAGTCTGGTGTGAACTGAAGTGCAGTCAATGTCCTTAACTAAATTACTTTATTATTTTAATTCAAGTAGTAGTCCAGCTCATGTTAATATTTTCAAATATTTTGTATCATAGGTACCAACAAATTAAAAATTGATGCTGTTCTTTTCTCACTATCATTCTCACTCCCAGGTCTCTCTCTCTGTGCTGTGAATTTGTATTTTGACTAACTTAGTCAATGGTTGAATTGATATTAATGCTGTAAACGCACATAAAAATGGGGACTGCCTTTATGTGAAGACATAATTGTCTGACATTTTTCCTTGCTGTTTTTATTTGGTTTGAAAGTGTATAAATGTATTTAAGGGTGCTGTGTGAATCTGTGTATTCATTTACAAAACCTTGCAATAAAAAAGCTTTTGACATCAGGTTCATCTCAAATAGTAAAAAGCTTGAGATTGTGTGTTCGTGTAGTTGGTAGGCTATAGGCTAACTGGGTAATTGCTCAACTGAGAAGCCAGACCCACCAGCTAGTAAGAGGTAGATTATGAGGCAGAATGCAGTGGGAATGCAAAACCAGAACTGGGAAGGATTGTTGTTACTTGGGTTTTTGTACTTTTCAGTCCTTTTTTTATCCATTTTAGCCTTTTATGTTGCTGCCCATTTTACCAGTTTTGTCCTGTCTTCATTTATAATGAATGGTGAATCTTTTTGCACATCTCCATTCCTGTGTTTTTACACAAAAACCTTCCTGTATAGGAGAAGTACCAGCCAGCTTTACACTTTACGTATGTGTTTTGGGGCCATGCTATAAATCGTTCATCATTTTCTAACTAACATTTTCCAAATATCTCATTTAGTACACAGATATGAAAACTGTTGCTTTTCCAGATCCAGAGTTCCTCCACATTGAATCTTGTTTCTGTTTATTATCTGTGCAAATAGTCAGTTTAGCCTGGCCAAAAGACACCTCTACCTAAGAGGAAATATGTACTCTGGCCCAAAGATTTCAGATCCAAAAGTGAAAACCACTGCCACCCTCACATGTATTTGCATAAACAGTAGAATTATGTGACCATCACAAATACCTACTCGATATGAGAGTCAGAATTTAAATGGGACACTTTTTGCCTGCACAACTGTACATAACTTCACAGCTATTAAGGGCACAAGGAAACACATTAACTGTGAATGTGCTCTTAGGTGAATAATCACAATGCAACCAATTTTTTCATGCTACCCATCCCACAGGGAGCTATAGTGAAGTAAGAACTGATTGGAGGGTAGGCATGGTCCACCAATGTTATCTGAGTGGCTCAGACATGCCTGATGAGTGGCAGGGTGCCTGAGAGGCGAGGAGACCCTGCCAATAACTCCATCCCATCCTGGCAGAGTGAAGCAATTATGCTGAGCTACTGCTGGCTGGGGTCAAACCCGAGCCACAGATGAACACGTCACTGACCAAGCCATTTGGGAGCCCCACATCAGAAAAGGTATTTTGCTTGCTAAAAAAAAGCTTGAAAATAAATATATGTTTGCAGATGTTGTAAACCTAATACAGCAGGGTACAATTTCATACAAAATAAGAACACCGTGCACACTTTTTTATGGTTTATTGACATATGAGAATAAAAGTTCATTTTAGTTTTTTTCCTTACATTACAAGGTTTATGTTATGTGCACATAGTTTATTGAAATAAATTAGACTGATGAAACAGAATGAAGAAATTCTCAAGCAAGTAAGTTTAAGGCCAGTTTTGTGTAATAAATTATCAGTGGAAAAACAAACATCTTGTAATGGACTTGACATCACAGCGTATTCTAGAAAAAATCATCAATGTGAGATAATCTTTTGCAGTAATCCACATTGAAGTTAAAAGCAAATGAAGATGGAGGAAAATGACATGTATGATAATATGCAAGAAAGGCACCATAAAATCATTTTTATTTAACAAGGGAAACTGTTAAAAACTTTGAAGTATATATACTTTATACAATACTTCAATCTGCAGTCCATGCTTTTAAATGTAGACATTCACTACAAAGATCCCATGATCATTCTATAGTTTTTTTTAATGCTTTGAGAACAACCAATAACTGGCTTAATTCAAAATGCCATAAAATTCTTGCTTCACTGCTTCAGTATTTTGATAACGTCACTTTCCTGGAATACAGCTTGTAACAATGCACTTAAAAACTGCTCATCGCTTTCGCAGGAGTCTGCAAATATCCAGACAATTGTGCTTCATAATACCGTACCTGAACCGCTGTAGGGGTAGATTATGAGGCCTTTTAGTAAGCTTCAACTATATTACACTGCTAGCCAGAGTTGCAAATCTCATATGCATATTAACATAATGATACGTACATTCTACAGTATGTTACTTCATTTAAGCAAAAGCTCTTGTGGAACATCCAAAAGTACATAGAAAAAGGAAAGCAGAATGCATTTTAAAAGTAAATTCAAGAGTAGGTGGACTTTGATCTCAGTTCAGAGCATTTAAGACTGCAGTGTCTTCCTGTCCTGAACAACGCTGTCATAAATAACTTGAGAACATTTTCACCGTTTTTTTTTTTTTTTTTTTTTGCTTATTTTGCTATTGAAAAGCAAGCGATAATTTTGAGACCGAAAAGACAGTGTCATGTTGGTGCACACTAGGAGAAAAAGAGAAAATAAGAAACAAATGACTGATATACAAAAATTTGCATAATATTGTAAGTAGACATGTGTCATCCATATGTGAGCATGGTTTAATTCTTTTTTTTTGTAGCAGCCATTCTTTTGTTGTACTAATATCTCTCTAGCAGCTGTATATGTTGTAATCTATGATGAGAAAGTGTAAACATTGAGTGTGACACACAGTCTTGTTTTGCCATCTACAGCTGATGTGTGACAGAACTGATATCACTGAAGGAGTACTACGGCCCAAAATTAGAGTCCATCCAACCCCCTCACACTACCCAACTTAGGGGGCTGTTCCACCTTTTGCGGTTTGTCCCTCACTTTGACGAATTTTGACAGGCGTTACTTTGTTCATTGCTTAACCAACATTTTTCCTGTAATGTCCACAGCCATCAAATTATGATACGTGTTAGCAAAGGTTGAAGACAAACCGCAGAGCAGGAGGATTGAGCTGGCCCCTCATCATCACCGCATCAGATGATGTCAATTTGCCTCTGTATTCACCCCTGTATTTCTAATAGTCCTGAGGCTTGGAACTCAGTGTCCTGGTTCCTGTTATGCCCAATACAGGTCTTTCAGCGTTTCTTTAAATTCATTATCAAAAAAAAAAAAAAAATTTTGGCAAATTTTTTTTTTTTGAAAATGACGCCAGAGAAGTTGTTCAATTCGATATCGCAAGCATACAGCACTTAAACAGCCTTGTAAGGCAGACCTATACATGTTTAGCACATTCAACTGAAAAACCTCTCAGGATTTTATTTTCTCAGATGAACTGTAGGCTCCTTTAAAGACAGCCTCTGATTAAATGGAACGACACATTTTTGCAGTCTCAGGTGAAAATGAAGCTGCCGCCCTCAAGATTTGGGTAAGCTCTTTGCTACGCGCAATGCCCCTCTAAAGGTCAGCTTTCCCCTGTCAAGTCTTGACTGGCCAAGTTTTCCTTCGCTGTGTCCAACACTTACATTAAGTACGCATAAACATCTAGCAGTGGCGATGGCTGTAAAATTATCAAACAGATGTTCAGCTAGAAGTAGCTGCAGACACAAGCGTATGGCCTGCGTGTTCATTAAATGAAACAGGGTTCGTGTAAGTCCTCACCAGTGGAATGAACCGTGGAGCTACAGCATGCAGTGGCCATGCAAGGCTGAGTTCATGGCTAGCACCACCGTCTTTCGGGATGCCGTGGCTTTTGTTCTGCTTTTCTCTTTTTTCTTTTCATTATATTCTTTTTCCCGCTCATCTTTTTTCCCCATTTTTTTTTGTTGTAAAATGCATTCTTAGTCCATGCAATGATATGCGATGTATGGTCAAAATGTGAGGAAGTACTAAATGTTTGAATCAAAAAAAAAAAAAAAAAATCATCAACCCAACTGTTTACCCACCACCACCCAACCCCCAACCCCACCCCCTCCCACCCCACCCAAAAAAATAAAAGGCTGTCCAGGCGGAGAGTTCAGCATGTCTGTCTATTTTAGCCTCACGTGGGGCATGTTCAGAGACTCGGAGCTGCCGGCAGAGGTCCGAATGTTGGCCAGGCTGTGGGAGGACCCGCCTGCTCCAGTCCTCAGGAGCTCCGCCGAGAAGGCGACATCCGCCGTGGGCTGTGACAGGAAGTCAAAGCCGCCCCCTTGCCGGGCGTCCAGGTCCCTGTCGCTGATGAAGAGCTCCTCCTCGCCCCAGCCGCCCCCGGGGATGCCGCCGCTGGAGTCGTTGCTGCTGCTACTGGGCGACACGTTGGGGTGGTAGTCTGCGCCGTGCTGCGTGAGGTTCTGTACTGACAGGGACTTGCCCAGGCCGCTGGCGGGCACCGCCACCGCAGGGGACAGGGGCACTAGCAGCTTGGCCTCCAGGCTCAGGTGTCTCCTCCAGGAGCCCTCCTCCTTGGCGCTGGGCTTGCTCCTCAGCTGCACCCCGCCCCGGGCGTGACTGGCATCCCCTCCCGCCTCCACGGCCGCCGGGTGGGCCACCGCGCCATCCTGGGAGGCGACGGGGGCGGCGCCGGGGGTTGGGGGCGCGGGGGTGGGCTGCAGCGCGGCTGGCGCGGATGGCGGGGGCGGAGGCGGAGGCCTGGCCAGGCTGGGGAAGGGGTTCCCGGACAGGTTGTTGGGCGTGAGGATGGGAGGGGGGGTGTTGGTGGAGTTGCTCTCGGGGGTGGGGGGCTGCCCGTGGGGCAGGGGCGAAGGGGTGAAGGAGGACGACGACGGCGGGAAGCCGGCGGGGGAGTTGTTCAGGTTGAGGCTGAGTTCGTTGGGGGCCAGGATCAGGTGCAGGCCCCGGGGCAGGTTGGCGCTGGTGGAGCGAGACACGCAGCCCCCGCTCACCTGAGTGGAGCAGGACAGGTCTTTGCTCAGGATGGAGCTCGGGTAGTCCGAGGTCTGCTCCAGCTCAAACAAGGGGAGGGAGGACAGCGTCAGGGCTGAGGAGGAGCCCTTGCGCAGCACCTGCCTATAGATGTCCAACAGAGAGTCCAGCTTGGATTCAATGGACTGGACCTGGACAGAAAGGAAGGAACTCATTGTGATATGGCAGAAACACGGGTTCTGTAAAAGTTTCCTTGTGGACTAGCTGTGCTGGGGGTTAGACAGAGGGAAATTGATCTATTTTTTTGCACATTTCCAAAATATACACATACTGTGGTATCCTGAACAAATACCATGCAACCGCAAGTTTGTTTTTTTCAGTAAAGTTTTTAAACAAAAATGAATAGCTACCTATTTGTGAATATAAATGCTGATTATACTTGTTTGCTCTGAACGTCTCCAGTCCTAAGGGCAGAGTTGCTAAGCTAGTAAAACTTCCATTGATATAGTGTACAGAGATGGAGGCCTTGCATTTAGTGTAGCCATTCAATATAACCATCTCAGCATTCTGAAAACAGTTTACTCAGTAAAAACAGACGCTGGTCACTTTTGCCCCTTAGTACTGAATTTGGTCTGTTTGCAGGCTTGTGATGGATGCCAATCAATTCTTCCCCAACAGCAGTTTTAACAGAGACCCTAGCAGCTGGAACTTTCCCCCACACAGTTTCCTGAGGTCTGGTCTGCCCCCCACCCACCCCCAAACACCCACCCACCTACCTGCCGCTCCACTTTGCACACGCGTCCCAGCATGCTGACGTCCTCCATTGTGTCACTGTCCGACAGGAGCTTGTCCCTGACTTTCTTGTCCACGGGAATCTGGCCCTTGCCCAGTATTTGGTCCACTCTGTGACAAAGGCAGGCAAGGGGTTAATGATCTGGGAGAGGGGCAATTCAGGGCTGAACGGAGGAGCAGTAATCTCAGCAGTCACCACGCCCAGCCAGAGACACCACAGCGGGACCTACGAGGCAGCAGGGTTAGAGGACACAGAGTCACGGGTGGGGCAGCGGTGTCTGCGCTATGTGCTACGGGACGATGGGTGGCTAACGAGAAAACGAAGGCGTTAATAGTGATTGGGTTTCAAAAAGGGATCTGTTGTTAACAAATTAATATGAATGTGTTGCTCTCCTTCCAATGACATTCTATGGTTTTGATAAACTTGATTCAGGTTGTAAAGCGGGCAAACATATTAACGGCCGGACATTTGGCTTAATGTGAGAGGATCTGTGCTAGAATGACAAGGAAATGTGCATGCGAGGCTGAAACTTTAAATGTTCGGTCCTCAAAATGTCCCAGCTAAATTAATATATGATACCATGGAATTCTAATATGCCTGTGCTTAGTGCTTAAATCCCAACAGGGTTAAGATGAGGAGGGTAAGATGTCCAACAGAAGAATGAGAGGGTAAAGGGATATGAGCTGTGTCCAGATACAGTTGCTTCATGAATCACAGTGCCCCAAAAGCAGCCACATGCAAGAGAGATTTGAAAAGGATGACAAAGACATTTGATACGTCAAAACACGACATGAAATGTTTCCAATCAATGGAAAACATTCCCCAGCTAATCACAGTCATCAGGGAGTCGAATGCTGGAGGATCACTGTTCATTTTCAAAATGGGTTTGAATGAAAGTTATACATAATACTATAGTTACATAGCAAATGTGAATTTAAACTTGAAGTGCATTCTTGCCAGAATACTTTAAACAACTGTTTTATTAAAGGAAGTGAATCGAGAACAAGACGCGTGGGAAGCCTATCGATGAGTGAACAGGCCTGCGTTGTGCCAGCACCGGACTCCCTGGCGAATATAAGCAGCATGCATGGAGTGTGTGCCCCCTCCAGGTCCTGCCCTGCGATTGGCCGTTGGTAGGACCGGAGGGTATGGTGTAGGGGCGTGGGGCTGACCCCGTGGCAGAGTGCTTCCTCCCATGCTGGCTGTAATACAAGTGTAGAGAGGGGGAGGAAAAGGTCTTGGCTCTGCTGCTCAGGGTCTGCTGCGGACCCACGATGGTGTCCAGGCTGCGTGGGAGAGGGCAGACACAGGGTCAATCACGGTGCGCGCATCAGAGCAACAGGAGTGCGGCCGCTCACAGGAGATACACTCTTCCGAAGCTGTATGAGGGCTGGCAGTCCCACAGAGTGTTTCTGAGGGACACCATGCCCTTACTGTTATTTTGGAAATCTTATATGCTTCTCAGGCAAACTTGACTGGTAGGAAAGCAAACAGCTCTTGCGAGGGATATGCTGTCATCTGTTTCTGTTTATTTACTGACTTTATTTATCTCCCCTCACCTGTATCTGTCTCGATGTCTACCATGCATTCCTGGTTCTCAGCATAATGCCTGTCTGTGGTTGAGTCTTTGTCTGTTCCCAGGTCGGGTTCTACAGTTTCTCAGATACAGAGTCTTTATCTCTTTACCTATGTTGTATTGCATTCTTCTGCCTGTGCCCGAGTCTGTGACATCGTTCCCAGGTCAGTGCTGCACCGTGTCAGTGTCTGTGTGACGTGTGTGCGTGTTACTGGGGCTCACCGGGTCTGCAGGCTCTTGATCCGGCACAGCATGTCCAGGTGTCCGGCAGAGTACTGCTCGATCACGTCCTTCACGTCATACGGCCTCAGCGTCTCCTTAAACTTCTTCTTTGCCACATGGAACTTCATTATCCTGAAATGACCAGCAGAGGGAAAGCTTCAAATCAAAACTCTGTACTGATACTGATCTCGCTTGCCAATGGAATTTGTATCTGAATCGAGATGCAGAGCGGTCAGCACAGAAGAAACAGTGATCAAAACAATGGACCAGCACCGTTACTACTGCCTAATCCGTTTAGCCGTTTTTTTTTTTATTTCAAACCGGAATCATATTGCATCAATCAAAACGCTGGGAAAATGCAATCCAGTTCATTTACAAAACTTACTGTGGTATTCATATGACAGGTATGAAGGGGATCAAAACATTATCATGAAAATTAATCTTGCATGTATTTTAATACTAGATATACATTACTGCTTTGAACACACACATACTGTAATGCTGATGCAGCAAAGTTCATACATGTTGTTAAAATAACCAGAAAATGTGGAATTAATACTAAACATGCCTGGCTGTTACTAATGGGTTAGGCTGGTTGTTTATTATGGGATGTTCATGGTAAAGAGGAAGCCGTCCCTGGAGAGCCCTACAGGCCCTTATCATTCTCTCTCCAGTTCCTGCGTGATTGAACTTTCAATCAGGGCCCCCTATGAGCTTCAGCTGCCATTCAGAGCCCTACTCATAAACAGCTATTCTCTCTGGACTGGTTGTTATCTTCAAAGCATGTAATTGCACAGATGTTAGAGGTTAAGAGCGTGGCAATGTCCCAGTTCTTCGAGCTGCGCTGCACTGTACACACTCTGCCACTAGAGGGAGTCAACAAATAAAAAATGGCCAGAAGCTCAGGACTCAGGAGGGTAGCTCAGTATGTATGTTGACAAATCATGTGTGTAAATCTCATTTCCATTAAATACTTCATACTATGTACATTGAAAAAGTATTCATATGTTTTTTCAGCTTTGCCCAGTGATGCGATGTATTGAATATTATCATTTTGTAGCTTTGTTGCCATTAAAAACATGGCATCACAGCTGGTAATAGCATGTCATTTATTATTCCTTCCTACACACATGGGCTTGTCTCTGTTTGAAGCAAACTCTTCCCATTTTGAGAGAAAACACCGTTGGTAATGACTCGCAGTGATAACACTTCTCTTCCCCATCTCTGGCTGTGAGCAAGTAAACCAATCGTCCTGGGAAGATGGCGTGAATGAATGAGCACACCTGCAGGGCTCTGAGCAGATTGAAACCGGGAGATTCTTCTCCGGTGATAAACACGAGAGCGTCCCCCACAGTGTGGCACCCGGCCTGGCCGGAGCTGAGAGGCGGGGCACAGGGGGGCGAGAGTGGAAGTGATCCTTTGTCTAAACTCGAAAGGGTGAGGGGCTAGGCCGAGTTTCGCGGTGGGGCAGGGCGGGGACAAGGAGTGGCACCGCGGGCTTCGCAGCAGTGGGCCAGCTCGCTTTTCAGGGCCACAGTGAGAGAGAGGGTAGAATGATGACAGGAACACGCTGTCCTGGTTCATCAGAGCCTCCCGGCTCTGACGGGGGGTGGACAGGGTCAGGGGCACAGCACTGAGTCTGAACCCACCCTGACAAACATCTCCAGTGGCCCAGCCACCATCTGGACATGGTGGCGGAACAGGTTTACACATCTCTTCTGACTGGAATTTCTTTGTATTTCCCCTCCCCCACCTCTCTATCTCCTCTTTTGTAAATACTCAAAAAAGCAAACATTAGTAATGTAGTTAGTGATGTTTACAAAGTAACGTAAACACTAGTAAAGAAGCACTTTGTAAGTTGCTCTGGATAAGAATGTCTGCCGAATGACGAACATGTAAATGTAAATGTGCTCTCTGCCCAGTCTGAATGGGTGGGAAACCGGCTCCTGAGACGTTATGGCGGCGTGACTTGAGCCGGGGGGGGCTTCGGCTACCATAGCGGCGAGGGGGGGGGGGGGGGGGGGGGGCGCTTTCTGAACACGGCGTCAGCCTCTCACCTGACCGCTCTGATGACGCACTTGACGGGCGGCGTTAGGTCCTCCACTGAGATCTCACAGTGGCAGCCCTTCTCATCGAAGCCGTCCTCTGCGCCCAGGTTGGTGTCAGCTGGCAGAGTGAGAGAGGGAAAGAGAGAGAGAGAGAGTGAGGGGTGGTGATGGCTTCGCCATGTCACAGATGAGCGTGTGGAGCATTGCAAGTGATCATCTTCGCTCTTGTCACAATCACAAATCCCAGATGAAGCTAGGCAATATAGCTGATGCAATGAAGTTCCAACTAAATGCTTACCCTGTCAGCAGACCACTATAACTGGTTCACCCTAATTATTTGCAGTCGGATCTTTGGTTCTCAAACCTGAACTCTACAAACAGGAAACAGCGTAGTGCCTCTAGCTTGACTTAGGCACAACATCACCAGACAAAGAAAAATAGCGAACAATGGCCTTTACTTGATATACTGCTAATGAGACACATTTGTTACAAAGCAGAGACATCATGAATGTTATGCACTATGCAGCAAATATGGGGGTGATACAAGTAGTGAAATGCAGAGATGAGCACTTTTTCCCCAAGAGCAGTTTGTCTATGGCCCGGAGTCACAGCTAAATGCTGCAGAATATGAGCCCTGCAGGAAGGGTTTGCCGTTTGTCTGTCAATCTCACTCCTATAGCCTCCAGAGAGCCTGGATGCCCTGAAGGCCCAAACAGCCAGGGGTATCACAGTCAACTGGATTAATTATATCAACTGGTGGAGGGCTAACTGTCCAGAAGTAAAGAGCAGGAACTTTTTAACAAGATACACAAACACCACACGTGCTCGCACACAAACGATAAACAGGCTGCGTTTTCCGCAGTGCTATAGCCGTCTGCTCCCAGCTGCAGACGTCGCCCTGCGTTTCTGAGGTAGACCTCAGTCCCGTCAGGGCCACGGCTGATTCCGGCATTGCAGGGGCCTGAAACAGCGCTCAGTGAGTCGCGGAGAGAGCGGAGAGGCTCTCTGGAGGACTGGGGATTTTGCACGGTCAGCCAAATGGCACGCCGTGGCCGCGGGGCGTTATTAACTCCCCCCGGCCCTCTCCGCTGAGCTAGAGAGCCAACGCCGCCGCCGCCGCTGCTACCCCGGGCCCTCCTCGGGGTTGAGTCGGGCCACTCGAGCCCAGCCTGAACGAGGAACCGTGGGACATTCCCACGCTGTTTGTATCATCACCATTGCCATCAACATTATCATTATTCTCATTCTCATCCTTGGGAGCGTTGTTACTCGTTCGATGTGCGCTGTCCTTTGTGAGTCTTCGAAGGTAGTGGGTTAGCTCTGCCTGTAATACAGGTCTTTCCATCTGTGAGTCCCTATGCAGTTATGATGATGGTCTCAGACTGACAGCGACCAGGTGAATTTCAGAATGTGAACGCCGCGCCTTTTTTCCACAGCAGTGATAGCATGCCTCCTGCGCAGACACCCGATTGACGGTTCAACATTAAGAGTGCCGGAGCTTGCTTTTGGAGGGAGGAGAGAGACTGGAGAGGCTTGAGCACTACTTGAACCTAAGAGTGCACCATGTCTCATTCCTGGGTGCGCTGAGAGCCGCAGCAGATCATTTGCCTTTACAATTAGTTATTTGGCATTTAGCCATCTTATCCAGATCAACTTACCATTCGAAGGTACACAATATTAGACAGCACTGCTATCACAGCTCTTCACCTAAATCATCCATTAGAGGCCCAAATGGGTTCGCATTGAGTGGAACACCATTACAGACCCTTCACTACCCTGAAAAGAAAATGGCTCAAAACAATGGCCAGTCTACAGCTCATCCGAGAGCAAGCCAATCCAAGCTGTAGATTGGTCAACCAGTGAGCTGGCTGCTAGGAGAACAGAGAGCCTGATGGGTCATTCCTATTGCATACAAGAGCTGTTCAGTCCTCCTGACCCTGCATTATGCCCAGGGTGGTCTCTCGGCATATCCCCTCTGCTCCAACTGCTAGCGCTGCCATTACCACAGAGGAAGAGTCATGCCAGCTGCAAAAGGGGGCCAAGAATGACCTTGAAGCCATTTTCAGGCCTAAAGCAAAAACTGAGAAGTTTCTGTCAATGAAAACTGCTGACAAGTGAAATGTCTGAAAGAGAGAAGGTGAAATGCGCTGGGAAATGTGACACTCCCTTTGGGAGACAAGCAGAACTGACGCTATAAACTGAGGCCACGAACATCGTGTAGAGGAAATCTGCAGAATTAAGTCCATAATCCTGCACCAATCCCTTTACCTCTGTTTCATATGTTATTCATCCCACTGGGAGATGTCTTTGGTGGCTATCCAAAGTCAAAAACAGTCAGTCTCACCTAAAAGCACAGCCTTCAAGTGCAATTGTCCATTTGAGAAGGTTATTGATTTTACCCAGGGAGAGGATATTTGATTCTTGCGGCTGGCTTCACCGTGATGATGATAAGGTTCCGTGTAACAGAAAAAGCCTCTGAGACCCGGACTCAATAGTTAGCCAGCTCTCTGTTTGGATTTGCTGGTTATTGCAGGCCGGGCTTTTGATGGGAGCCCATGCCAGCTGGCCCCTCTATCGCACTGGCATTCCGTTCTCCAAGCGGCCAGAACCCAACCAGGGCACAACAAACAAGCATTAACATTCTTCACAGGGTGCCTGAACTGCCACGGACAGCTCTGCAAACAATAATACCGGCGTACCACTAACCCCTCATTACAAAGAGCCCAATGAGACTGGAGAAGGTAAGACCTCATTCATCTCCCGTTTCTTGGCATAGTCTAATAGGAATAGGATAGAACATTGCGATTCCCAGCATTTTTCAACCAGCAAGACTTGTACTCCCCCACAAATAATTAGGCCCTCGATATTTGGGCAAATCTTGACAACGATATCTTCCTCATTTGTCCTTTGAGATGTATCGGACTCTGAACCCAAACTCAGTTTCAACGATTATATTCCGTGATGAAGACATATAAAACTACTTGATATATCTGAGCATCTGCACTAGTTTCTGAACTAAATGCAGCTAAATATTAACCATTATTAAAGCATACGTGTAACTGCAGAGCGGTAGAAGCATAAAGGCCAAATCTCCATTTTCTACAATCTTTGTAGTGCTGAGTGCATTTATCAATCATCCAATCAACCAATGAGAAGATGTGTGGGAGACTCACCATCAGGAGTGGTCCGGGATTGGCTCTTGAGTCGCAGTGAGGGGCGGAACCTGGTGCGATCATTGAAGCTCCAGCTCTTCTGCACCTTGGCCGGGCTGGTTCCCTCTGTGTTGATGTCGGCACCCGGAGATCGTCGGTCAGTCACCGACGTCTGTCGGCTCTTAATGCTCTGACCACGGGGGCTGGCCATCCGCACACGCTCCTTAAAGCTCAGCTTCTGACTGCAGGAGGGAGGGACAGAAAGACAGAGAAGGAGGGAATCACCATTCACATTCCACTTCTGGACAATGTGC
Source organism: Megalops cyprinoides (assembly GCF_013368585.1). Taxonomy (NCBI): domain Eukaryota; kingdom Metazoa; phylum Chordata; class Actinopteri; order Elopiformes; family Megalopidae; genus Megalops; species Megalops cyprinoides. The sequence goes on along the minus strand of NC_050583.1, from coordinate 61,517,230 downwards.
AGAGTGGAGATATTGATTATCCTCAGACATGACCAGAGGGAAGAATAAAATGTTCATCATAAACACAACTACTCTTCAGTTTTATTTCATCCTTACCTTCTTATCTGACCCACATGAAGCTGTATAGCGTAGCACTAGATTTTTTTGAGCATTGATATTTCCTTTTATTCAATTTTATTCTAATGGCTTCACGCAAAAAGGAATCTTATGCTGCTCTGTTATCAACAAATGTACGTCATTTATCCTAGCCCTTCAGCATATATACATTTAAGTGTCAAATATATATATTTGGGCCAGACTGTAAGGGTGTGGAAATGACCATCAGACATCACCATGCGCCCTAGTAGGTGCCCAGGGGATGCTGTAACACAGCAGACATGATGCTCAAGCAAGACCTTCTGCATTTCCATCATTCTGCATCCATGACTCAGTGATTCGCTGCATCAGGGCCTCTGACAATGATGGACTAACAAAGCTCTGGGGGAGGAGGGGGCACTCGATTTCAGGAGCTTGGAGTAACGACCAATAAATTTGCAGGCAGGAGCGGCGAAGGGAGCGAGACCACGAGCCCAGGTCTGCGTCGTGTCCGTTTGCAGAACAGCCAGAAGCTACGTGTGGGCATTGGTGGGATATTGTGGCAGGGTTTCATCATGACATCTGCATGCGAAGAGTTCCAGGCAGGCAGCAGGGGGGAGCAAGGCGTAGCGCTGTGTCTGTATATTAAACACCTGACCTTCTCAAATCACCCTACACAGGCCTCGCTGTATCGGTATTCAGCACGGGCACTTTTTCATTTGTTAAGTGACTGAAATGTTATGACTACCGGATGCAATGGTCAAAGAGGTAGAACATATATGTGAATGACTGTCCCTGTTAATTTTTCATGACAGTCAATAAATGTCACACTGTACTGGGTACTAAATAAATCCATGTGAACTGAGTGTCACACAAAAATCACACTACAGGAGCCAAAGCGGAAACGGTTATATGACGTTTTTGGATCCATTCAAATATTGATGGAATTTTCACTGTTGGCAGTGACTGTAAAACCATATTAACTGTAGATCCCAAGGTCCCACCAATGCCATTTATACTGGGCAAGCTGTGTGCAGTGGAGGGCCTTGGTGCAAGGCTTGGTGACAATACCCCAAACCCAACTGCAATTACACTATCGCTTGCTGAGGCAGCTATAGGCAGAAAATGCCTGCATTTAGGCAGCGGTTTATCAATGGTCCTGTATGACTGAGGTGTGATTGTAGTGCTAAGTCATGCAGCACATACGGCTCTCAGGCTTCAGTATTCATGCAACTGTACTTGGCGGGTGGGAAATGTACACTCTGTCTCTGTGGGTCAAACCACCAGGCAGCAGGCAGCACCAAAGCAGGCTAGTTGCACCAAGAACTCCCGCATTGCCTAAGCTGGCACGCTAGCTTCCTGGCTTCCTAACATGTCAGTAACGTTTCCTATGGCCGACATGAAGAAGTCACATATGAAAGTGAATCTACACTGACACCTAGTCATATTTAATCTTTCTGAAATGTATAATCACATCAATTCCAAAACCTTTAATGATACAGACAAAAAAATGCAATTTCATTTGTGATGGCAGTAGGCAGAAATTATACTGTTCCTTTATAGCCAAAGTATTTTTTTCATACACATGCTATCTGGATTTAAAAATCTGAGGTTGCTAATGTTATGTGTTGGACATTTTCTACACTCCATGCATTCTTGAGCTATGCAGTTAGAAGTTGTGCTGAACATCAATGCTTTAATATTTTGGCTTGCTAAATTAGTCAGCTAGTTAGAAAGCAAAAATGAGTTGGCAAGTAGCTGTAGCTAATTATAACTATCAAGTCTTATCTAGCAACTTAACTTAAGACAAATAGCAGGCAAAAGATAACAAAATACTTAACAGCCTAATATATTATTTATCTCATATCCAATCCCTAGGTAGAACTGGGCTATCCCAGTATTTGTTGACTAGTAGAACATGTAGTACAAAATGTAGTATCTGTAACTGTTTATTTTGTTGACTAGCTATCTGGCTTCAGCTACATATCCCCTTCATACAAGTGTACATGAGAGCTAGAGGTTTTAAACAAATATACTGTAAATCATATGGAATGAATGGAATCCTGCCTTGAGCTGCAACTTACAGTGCCAGTATAACATTTACGCAGAAAAGCTCTTAGTGAAAGTAGCCTATCGAGCTTAAACTTTCATAAGCCAACCCCCCTCCCCCAAATCAAGACAAACCGCCAATGACGTAGGTGGAGTGGGAGTACGGGCATCTTTTAATCCATGCACCTGCGGTTAGCTAGCATTCTCAAAGATCATATGACTGAGGGGGGATGCTGGGTACCTATGTTTCCGTGTGGTATACCTCCTGAAGAGCTTCTGTTTATTACTAAGAACCTTACTAGGAATGAGGGGAGATAGATGGTCACGTGTTATTTCACCAAGAAGAAGAAAAGCTGTTCTTTCTCAGAAGCACTCACATTTAGAAACTGTAGACAAAACAATTTAAGTTGAGAAAAAGGAATGACTACCCTTTGAAATAAATGTAGCTGATGATTCATCCATCTGTATCATTTTTGCTAATTTTACTGGATTTCAACAGTGGTATCGTTTCACAGTTTGATGAGCGCTGAGTCAAGCAATAAAAAAGGGCAAATCTTGGATAGGCACTTCATTAAACATTGATATGGTTTAAACACACACATGCATGCGCACGCACGCACACACACACACGCACATACACGCACACACACACACACGCACACACACACACACACACACACACCTTGACTCAATGAGACTCAATCAACACTTTTGTATTAGGTGAGCCAGGTTTCCATTAATTCTGAATGTTGTCATGAATAAAAAGGTAGACTTTTCATGAGCAACAGAGATGATATGATTCATTCATTCATTCATTCATTCATTCAGATATGATTCAATAAAGTGAATCGGCTGAGGGTACCGTGCAGCATGAAAATGAACGTGGTGTTAGAGATACAGATGATGAAGAGGATTCTCTCTCTGGGGAAAAGCACTGCAGACCACTGGAGGTGGGATGAAAGTTGTTGCCACCTATTTGGCTGTCACAGTGGTCAGAAACGGGGCACTGCAGCCTCACATCTGCCTGCTACACTTCCCCCCTGCGCCTCTGTGTGCCGGCAGTGCGGCAAGAAAGAACCGGACTCCTCATAACCAGAGGCAAACCAGTTCAAATCCTGGGTGCAGCAGTGCTGTTGTGGCCTTGAGCAATAAAATTAACCTGTATTGCTTCAATGTATCAAGCTGTACATGTAAATGGATAACATGTAAAAAAAAGTCAGTGATGTAAGTAGCCCTGGACATGGACCACTGTTAAGCAAATAGACATTGCAATGGATCCACTGTGCACTGACACACTCTGATCCGCTCTAAGGTTTCAGGGCTTTTACAGCCGACACAGTGGCTTCTCTCCATCAGCTCTGCAAACCTGCTCCTCATTTATCAGATTTTGTAGTCTTCCCTCTATCCCCTGAGCTCCTGCTGTGCCAACACAAATTCATTTCCTTTAGTAATTTTGGTATTGTCTGCTGGCTTACATTATGGAATATAAAAGGAACAATTCGGGCCAGCCCGAAAGAACAGTCCCTCATCTTTCGCCTTTAGGGTTTTCTCGCGCCCTGTTTGCAGGAGCCCTAATTTACCACTGTTGTGTAACACTGAAAACAAACCATAAATTACATCACCCTCTCAGCTCTCCACTCTCATTTTTTTCCCTTTCTTTCTCTGTTTTTGTTCTTTTAAATGTCACCCTGACTCATACAAATGCAATTACAGAACTAATTGAAATACTCAGGAAAAGTGGGTATAATAAACCTAATTATTTTTTTATTTCAAAGTACCCTATAACTCTGCATGTCCCCAGCAGACACTTCTGACAGACGAATGGTAGTGTGCTAAGGAAAAAAAAAAAGCCATTGGCTTGATTGAAAAACCCCGGTGGCTCAACTGAACAGTGGCTGGAATCGCTTTCCACTGACAGGACCGCACACCCTGTCCCGTGTCCCATCCCTCTCCTGAAGACCCCTCGTGACGGGTGCTTTATTACAGCCGTTTTCCGAGCCAAGCCTGTACTTCCTGTTTAAGTTTACAAACTGGGGCTAAATCTGGAGCCTGGAGATCATGCTGTGGCACTGTCACGGCAGCGAGGGGCTGACGGACAGCCTCCGCAGCTTGGGTTTGAGTGGCCCCCGGCAGCCTACGGGTGCGCAGCGACCGGAGTCTAACGAGCAACATAAATAAGGCCAAATGGAAAAACTGCGTCATCCCACAGCCGCTTGTCCGGCCCTCGGGGCCGAAGTGGAGCAGACAGTGACGAATGAGGGTCCCGCGTTTGGGGAACGCAGTCGGACACCCTCACTGACGAGACACTCTTCCTCTCGGCCTGCTTTTTAAGGACACGACCAGAGAGGCGAAGGCCCCACTGCCGAAAGATAGCACCGCTCACAAAGCTCAGAAAAAAACCTCTGTTCTCTGTTGATTTCAAAACTGGTTTGATTGATTTGAGATAAAAATCACCGCAAGAAACATCTGGATATGTAATTGGAGTGGTCCTCGTGTGTGCTGAAATATTATTCTGGTCTATTATCCACTTCATTTTTCATATTCAGTGTCATATACTCCTTCAACAGCAAAACCAGCACCAAAAGATATAATGATAGAGGAAAAAGACATACTACCAAATCCTGACAAATTACTTATTTCACTCTGATTTTGGATGGTTTTGTGAAAATAAGTGTTACAAACCTTGTAGAGGACTCCCCCTGGTCTTTCCTTCAGGTGTGAGGTGACAGAGAGGGGACAAGATTCCAGAGATTAATTCTTCGTTAAAATGCGACTCGTTACTGGCAGCTGCAAACACAGCATGGTCACACTCACAGAAAATTACATATATCAGAAAGTTATCACAGCTATCCATTGTAACATATTCACCTTTGTTGGCTGCACATAAGGATACATTTGGTTGGAAAAATGCACAGACCATCAAGCACAAGATCATACCACAAGACACTGAGAAAGAAAAAAAAACTAAACACAATCCAAGCAACTCTCTGCCCATTCCACAAGACAAACCACATGTATTGGTAAAAGACAGCAAGCACTCATGCAGGCAATGCACAGTACGTACCCAGGCATACTAGGAAAGCGCTGGCAAAGACAGGGAGCTACACCAAGGATGAAGGGACCTGCATATTTCATATTGTTCTAATTTAATGTGTCTATGTCTGACTTTGTATGTTTTAAACTAAAAAGTGCAGCACAGACTTTTTAGATGGTGTAATACTGCTGGCACTGCGGCATCAGTGCCCTCAGACACACAAATGTCTGAAGTTGAGGATAGTGAGCAAATCCCAGTACAGTGACTTTACATCATGTCCATCCCTCTCTCCAGATATCTAATGTGCAGTCTAGGTGTGGATCTTACATGAAGACCAGGGCAAATTGCCCTTTTAGAGTATCAATCTGAGTGTATATGCGTGCGTGTGTGCGTGTATATGTGTGTGCGTGTTTCAGCAGATGGCTTGCCCAATATTTCCAGGCTCCTTCTAAACACCAGCAAGTTTGTCACACTCCAAAATGACTGGCAGAGTATATACCTTTTTATCAGGCTACCTATTCCATCTTTGTCGCAATTACATTTTAGGAAGCATAGCGCACTTCATAAAGTTTGATTGGCTCATTGGAATTTTGTATCACTGTTCTGAGCATCAGAAGAGAATGGAGTCTGTTGATTCAGTCTTTTAGTGTTGCAGTACATGTGGCAGGGTAATCATCTGTTCAGTAAACAGAAATAAAAGGAAACGTTTGTGTCTGTATGAGTATCTGTTTGACATGCTGGTCAGATATGAAACAACAAGTGAAGGAGCCTGGATAATACTGGTCTGTTTGATGGCTGTGAACCATTTTTTTAAATAAAATGCAAAGTATAACTCATATACAGTATGTATGAATATACTAAAAGGAAATTAACAGAACATGGAAAGTAACAAAGATAATTATGTTGAGTTAAAGAGTGAGAAAAACAGAAATACCAATTAATAGGAGAAGGAAAAAGGAAAAAGAAAGCTACAGGAGCACAGACACCAAATACAACACCAGCTGCCATAGTTGTACCTACTTTGTAGGGCTGCAGGTATGCAACGCCTTCAAATGAGGCTTCCAGGTAGCAATGGAAACCGAGTTCTCATCAGCCGCATAACTACGCCAAACACACTACATGCAGAATATATGAAACAAGAAGAACGGGAAAGGAAAAAAACGAACAAAACAAAAGGAGAACAAGGCCAGAAGAAGAAGGGATAAAGGAACAAAACAAAACAAAACAAAAAAAAAAATTGAAAAAGCAGATTAGTAAAAAACAATACAAGTCACAGGTTCTATCTTGGGCTCGTGGCGTCGATACATGCCTGAGGGGAGGGAGAACACTTTCATAGTGCCGCCAGGTGGCAGTCAGGTAGGGCCGGCTACCGTCGGTGGAGTAAAAGCGCCAGGCAGCCTGGTGCAGTGGGAGAGACACAGAGGGGCACGGGGGGGAGGGGAAGGAGGGGAACCACAACATGGTGAGGTCACAGCTGTAACCAACACGGGGGGGGTGGACACACGTACATGGGGCCCTCAGAGGCAGCCGTCTCGCCCCGGGATGAGGGGAGAAGGCGGGAAATTAAACCACGTTCACGGGAACAGGGGAGAGGGTATCAGGACATGAGATGGGAGACTGAAAGAAAGGTGGGGACAGTCCATCACGTGCCCTGTGTTCTCCTCGCACACACTTCGTGAGTAGAGAGAAAGTCAGGAGATGAAGGAGGTCAGGTTAAAGCTCCATGGTTCCTGGATCCTCGCTAGTCAGAGACAGGGGCTGAAAGGTTTTAGATTTCATTAAAAAGTTAAAGAAAAAAAAATGAGATGAATCTGAGACTTAGTCTTTTGGCAAATAACTGATGATCTTCCACAACGTCTTCTACAGTGATGAAGGGTTGCCCTCTGGGAAATTCTAATTCCAAGGTCTACAACATTTGCTATGTTTCCTTTGGACATGGTCAAATAAGATGTGTTCCAACTGTCAGGAGTGTCAGAAATGTTTTTTTCTCTTTCTTTTTTTCACTGTTTCTCAGATAGTAAAAGGGGAAATAGATCAAAGATGAAAGTGAAGTCCCAGTTATTAGGTGTGGGTTTCATGTTGTAGCAGCAGAAGTGCAAACAGTGGTGCCTGGCCCCAGGTGGTGCACAGTAAGAGGGGAAGATGACACCTCACATGTGGGCTGCAGTGAGCAGGATATTAACACACCCTGTACCAGCCCCAGGCTGCCACGATATCCGCGCTCCCCGTCAACCTCCCCTCCTCTACAGCTGACCACTCAACCCCCCCACCAAGAGAAGAGAAAAACAGACTGGAACAGCAGGACCCTGAGTTAATTCTTTGATGAAGGTCCACTTGATGTACTCCTCTAGAAATGAAGTTTCCATTGATAGTGTACAACCAACAGCACCTCTGTTTTTGTGTGAAAGAAAATATCCTGAGGGAGAAACCCTAACTATGGTAAAGCTTTGACCAAAACGTTAACAACATAAAGATACTTAAGGACACAATGCCTTCCCTTATACTAATGATGTGAATAATCCATTAATCTGTTATATGATATTAATCTATTAATCTGGGTTTATATGAGAAGAAAATACATAGGAAAACACAGAGGAAATACTAAAGGGAAGTAAAGAGGTGGGTATAAAGAACGAAGGAATAATACTGCCTCAGGTGCTACATCACTGAACACTCAAAGTCAGTGAACATGACAGAAAGCAAGAAAGAGAGAGAGAGAGAGAGAGAGAGAGAGAGAGAGACAGAGAGAGAGAGAGAGAGAGAGAGAGAGAGACAAGAGGGTGTTTGCAATCACAAAAAATGAAAAAAATACAAAACCTGCCAGGGAATTGAAAAATGGAAGTTGCGTCAAAACTAAGTCTTGTGTTTGAATACCTCTCTGGTGGAGGGGCTCTCTCTCTTACTTGCCTGGCCCAGAGAGGAAACTTTCCTGGCTCAGAGAGGAACCGTGCCTGTCTCAGAGAGGAACCCAGAGAGGCCCATGGAGATTGATTTACCTGGATGAGGCTGGCAGCCGGGTTTCTCCGCTTTTCAAAGTGCTTCTGCCGGTGCTGCTCCTGAACCTTGAGAGCGAAGCCCGAACCCAGAATGCCCTGCGGACACATCGGACACTAGCACGTTATCAGGGCACAGTCAGAGGGTCATGCGCTTTTCAAAATCTGGCCGAGATCTCCAAGGCCCACTTTGCCTTTTTTTGCTGCCTTCAGAAGGCTTTTGGAGGTTTATTCGAAAGTTCCTTGTGTTTATATGGAGAATGAATTACTGTCACAACAGCAAAGGGTCCTTCCAATGGATCTTTTTCCAACAGTCCAAAAAAGCTAATGCTAACAGTTTTAAGCAAGGAAAGATTACAATGCTGGAACATTAATCTGTCCCTAAGAGCTTGTGCAGCAGTTCAGAGAAATGAAGAGTTGCAATTCTTAAAATAAACTGAAATAAAACAAAATGAGAATGATCTTTGGATAATGTAAGTAGAGTGGAAATGGCAATTACCCCTCAGGAGAGAGGACGCCTGCAGGCTGAGCGCTGTGTTTTGTGCAACCATTGCATAAAATGACTAAGTGACCCATAACGGGCAAATGCAGAACTGGAGTGGCCGTGGGAATGGCTCTTTCATTTGTTTCACTGGCAGAGCAGGTGGACAGACTGGATTATGTGCACAAAGGGGGCGGGGGTGGGGCACAGTGCCACTCTTCCAAAAAGACAAGCCTTGTAGGACTTAACAGAACGGCAAAAGTGTAGACCGTACTCAAATGCAGTTATGCTTTTGCGCCAACTGATCAACCTGAGGGCACAAGGACCTGGCACTCACCGCTGGGAGGGCGAAGAATGAGATGCCCAGGAGGGCGAACCCCGCCGAGAGCAGCCGGCCGGTCCAGGTCTGGGGCGTCTTGTCCCCGTAGCCGATGGTGGTGAGGGTGATCTGAGGACACAGAGGGAGGGGGAGACAGGCCGGATTTCACAGCTTGAAACAGGCACGGGACCAGAGCTTGTTCTATTGTTACAATGCGGCTCCAAAAAAGCCAGCGTCCTCTTGACATTTGGACAGATAAATCAAGGGGCGAAAGAGGTGCAGGACCACACACGTCTTTTCAACTCTGGACAATTAGGCCATACTAAGTGGAAAAACTGGGTGCTGCTCTGCGTCAGCTGTCCTGTTCTTCCTGTACTGGCTTGCCCCATCTGAACAGGAGAAAAAAAGCTGCCCCAGAGTTCCAGCGATAAGTATACTGCTGCCCCCGACCCCCTCTAACCAACACCACTTCCCCCCCAAAACCCCAACAATCATAATGGTGTGTGTTCCTTCTGTGTGATTCAACAGAGACCCCTCTGGAATGTCTGTGGTCAGCACAAGGATACTGCTTTAAATCGAGAGGCTGTAAAAACAACCCTTCAGAGCCCAACGATCTATAGCACTCCTTAATCAAAGACAACCCCATTGTAACCCATACCACATAGATCTCCCGGTCCCCCGGTGCAATTTAAATTTCACGCGGTCCAATCAAACGCTATAAATATCCGTAGCAAAACATCGCCTTGCTGCAGCATTACAGCTGGGCAATCACTGGGTTTGTTTTCTCTTTGGTTTGGACTAAAACTATCAGATAGTTGAACCGAGGCTTTATGGCCCCCTTTTCCCCTCGCTGACTGGTATAGAGTCTCTCGGCCAGCTCTCTCTGTCCCTTCCTCCCAAATAAATGAGCAGCCCTGACTCTGTTGGGCAGCGGCTTAAACAGGGAGCAGGCCAAACCAAATTTTACAACTGCAATAAAACTGTGCAATCTGTCGGATTGATACTAAAAGGCTGCCTTGAAATGCTATTCGCTGGAATGGCGGCTCTCTGCGGAGGAATTTTTAAAAGCTTGTTGATTAGAATGGATGTTTCCCTGGTTCTCCTGGAGTGACATGGAGCTGGTGGGAGATACCGAGCTGGAGACAATGGGGCCGCCCGGATACTGGCAGGGCTTCATCTTTCCACTGTAGAGTGCACGCATGGCTTAGCATGTGGATTCTGTCTTTTCTACTGTATCTCAGCGACCCAGCTCTTGCCCTCAGTTGACCTCTAGCCATCTCCACCTTAATGTCTCATATCTCTGCCTGTGCTGTCAGAGATAGAAAATGAAACCTATTGATCAGGTGATTTATTCATTTTGCTCTGTGGACACTATGGCTAATGACTGATTTCTCCTGACTTAAAAAGGGCAATTTCTCTAGCCAATATTCTCCAGAAGGTATTTATTTGGCCTCATGGTGTATGTCAAAAATTACTCCTGTCATTTTGTGTCATTATGTGTTCTTTGTATAATTATGGTTATGGTGTCTAATGGTGTTAAGTGTGTTTTTTAAGAGGGTTTATATTTGGCTGACTACAAATTATAGGGCAGAATCTTTCTTTCTATCAGTAACATAATCATCAGCTAAAAAAGTTAAATAATATCATAATTATGCCAGTAATTTTACATTGATTCATAAAGTGAGTGGTCAGGCAATCTTTTATTACAAGTCTTAAAAGTAGTGATGGCCATCGAAATATCTAGTACAAAAATACATTTAATGGTATACTGTACAGTGATCAAAAGCCTATCACTCTCCAGTCATGATGGAAGCACAAATACATCCAAAATTATGAATGAGTTTACAGCATCAATATATTTGGAAATTAAAGCCTTGTGCTCATGTTTTGAATGCTCTTCAAAGTTGTCACTACATGAAAGCGACTGATTCCTGCAGGATTTTCATAATTTTTTTTTTCTTAATCAGTATCTGTGTGTGAGAAGTACTGCTACTGAAAGAAATCCTTGTGAATGTGAGAAAAACTGTGACATTTGTTTACACTAGCTGCCGGTAAAGCCCAACCACTGTGGACGTGATTGGAAGCAGGAAAAGCAAAAAGATGAAGAAAGCAAACGATCCCATTTGCCTTACCAGTGTAAATGCTACGCTCAACATCAGCGTCTGATAGCCAAGGCTTCTGTGCAGCTCTTAAGCGTGACCCCTTCATATTTCCTCTGAACTGACTGTATAAAAAAGTTCCCATTTTTCCAATCCCATATTCAATAAATATTTTATTTTGCTGTAATGCTGCATTCTTGTAATTTAATTTTGGACACAGGGTTTATGCTCTCTGCTGACATGTTTTAGGAATGTCCCTGGAAAAACACAGATAAGTCTGGGAAAGACAAATCACTGTCGCTCAAGAGCAGCAGAAGGCGTGGCTTGAGCCTGCATCAGGAAGCGTGGCCATGTAGGGACATTTGTGGTCAGGGGATGGGTCAGGGTCAGTTTTGTTTCCAGTGACCCACACATGGCCAATAAACTATCTATCTTGTACCCTTCTCAAACACAAAAAGCTGGTGTGTGCACCAGCCTTAATGCTACCCTGGGTTACACGGTAAGGCAGGAGTAAGAGCAGGGCAATGGTTTGCACTTTTTTGGAACCTGCCAAAACATTGACATTCACTGCTGGAATAATGGGTGAAGGGTAACCATGGAAAGAAAAACAGTCTGATTTAAGAGGGAAACAGTCAGACAGAGGGAGAAACGCAGAGTGTGAGAGTCTTGTTGGATTCTTACAGAGTGTTTCACAGGATGACAGAGTGCGCTGAATGTTTTCTTTATGTTTCCTCAAGGATCGGGAAACTGAGTACACGCTGTGCGCCTCTGTGCGTGATGTACGGAAAAATTAATTAGCGCCTACGTTCCACATCAGCAGAAGTGGATTCTGGGAAGTGGCTCACCGTTCCCCACCACAGTGCATCTGCGTATGTGGCGAACTCTTTGTTGAACTCTTTCTCCACAAGGTACACCAGGAAGGAGGAGAAGATAAGAACCAGGAATCCGATGTACCAGGCAGTGACCAGCTCCTGCAACGACAACACATACGGTTCATGAGACTGCTGCTGCCACAGCTGTTATGGCCTTGCCCATGGTAACAACTTGCACCGCTGTTTACAAAATTGGTGATGGGAGGGAAGGAGACCAAATTCGAGAAAGAAGCCAAATACATAATCCATAAAGGGCACTGTGGAGCTCGTATTATCCTGGTTGTAATCATAAAATATAGATGTGCGTGCCACAAATATACCCACTAATGGTGGCTAATTCTGCCAAGAGGAGGCGTGTGGTTTGGCTGTGCCAGTGGGCGCTATTTCCAGTTGCTCAGGCGTGCCTAAGAGCAGGGACATGCCGTTTGCTGTTCTAGAAGCTCAGCGGAGTCACGCTGTGTTGACCATCACCACCTCCTGCGTGCGGCCGCACTGCTGTATGATAACTACAGGAGCGCAATCCCCTAGTACAGGTAGAACTGGCCAGGAACTGCTCTCCGGGCTTAAAGCACAAACCGAGGGGGATTCGAATATGCTTTCCGTAATCCCCAAGAATTAAAACAGAGATTAGTGTCCGTCCGGGGAACGCAATGATAACAGAGGTCTGCCAGAAACACTTCCTCGTGCGCATACCAAGAAAACCCAAAGGGAAGCGTTCTGGACTCCACAGTGCCTCACAAAGTCATTATCCTCAGAACATGAAACTGATGAGGTCAAGCGACCGAGCTCCGAGAGGCATTAGAGTAGGAACCACAGCAGACACGCAATCCCCAAACTGATCTCACCCACATTCCATATGCTAGATTTCAGCTCAGCCCTCCGACCTTTTGCGTCACAGCAGCATTTTCCTGAAACTTTTACCATAGTCATGCTCATATGAATAAAACACAAGAGACACAATATGCCATTTGATAAAGCAGGTATTTAAGCCAGCTCTTACCAGTACTGACAATTCATCATCCACTGAACTGTTTGCTGTTTAGAAAACTGCAGTCTTTAAAAATTAAGTTTGTAAAACAAATACTAAAAATTTCAAAATTGAAATGAAACCCAGAGAAAGTGCCTGATTGTATCGAAAATATAATTTCTTATTTAATCTGTTTTTCTAACAACACAGTTTCCCTTGGGTTCATTTTTATACACTGGACTTTTTTCAACACACTTAAACATGTATTTCAAGTTGCAATGAGTAAACAATGAGAAATTATAACTGAAAGTTATATTAAATCCTGATAATTTCCCAGAAAACAGCCTTGGCTGCCTTTAAGACAGCCACATTCATCTGCAGTGTATTGATGGGAAGTGTAACAGAGTCTTATCCCAGTCTGCATTGTAAAGGTTCAGAGTTGGGTGCCTCTCTGACCGCGCGGTCTTACCTTGCTGTGCGCGTAGACCACTGACCCCAGCAGCTTCCAGGTGCCGCCCCGCCGGTCCATGCGCACCATGCGCAGTATCTGCAGGAAGCGGAGGCTCCGCAGCGCCGACGTGGCGAACATGTTGCTCTGGCTTCCGGCCGACACCACGGCCACCGAGGCGATGAGCACGATGATGTCTGCGGCCACACAGGGGACAGGGGAGAGAGAGAGGCAGGTGCGCAGGTGAGGCCCAGGCCGGCACGGACGAGCGCTCCGGATCAGGTGACGTGGGACTCGCCAGTGCAAACAGACCGAATCAGAGGCAACAAACCACATCCAGGTGCCTTAGCCACAGATTCGCTTCTGAAAAGGCTGAGACCGAATGAGTGATTGGGAAAATCTGTGTATTGCAGAAATACGTTTTTGCAGTTGCTTTCTACTGGTTTCCACCACCATGCTAAAATACTTTCCATTTCCTGCCTGTCCATTCTAAACTTTACACCACTGAGTTCCCCATTCACCAATACAGTGGGGGATAGGACCCACTAATGATCCAAAGCAGAGTACAATTAAATTCATCAATATCTACCAATCCAAAATGGCATTGTTTTGTGCGGGAGACATTTGGTTGTGAGGGAGTACAGCACATTGTGTGACCTTCCTTTATATTATTACCCTGTTTCTGAACTGAGAAAGAGCAATTAACAGAATACCATGCAGGGCTGGAGGATAACCTCATGGTTCTGGTGGCAGCAGGAGGAGTATACATAGAGAGGCCACACAGCTCTTCCTTCAAGGCATCATGAGGCCCTTGCTTCGCCCTCCCAAAAATGCAGGGCTGAACCAGAAGATAATTTAGCTACCTAATAGAGATATTGGAGAGAGACTGAAGTCTCTCAAACTGTTTTTCTAAGTCTGCTGGAGACCAGTTAAGAAAATATCCCTGGTGTGATGGTGAAATAATTAGATAGATACCATTTCAAATGACTCTGCTCGTGCTTCCAGATCTGTACAGACACACAAAGGACAGGGGAAGTTCAGCAAGAAACCACTTCCTCTGTAAAATAATATCAAACCCTCAAAAAATACAAACAACTTACAGTCGCTGGGTTATTCCAACATGGAAATAATATTATCTTTTTCTTAAATCGCTCCGATCAAACTTTGTCTCCTTGTCACGTTGCACAATCTGAAATTCCAAACTAAATCAATATTTGACTTCTGGAAACGTGTACCAAGTTCTTTTGTTTCTTGGTTTTGTGTGTATGTGTATGAGACAGAACAATGTCCCATCTGTAATCCGTCTCCACTGCAATCTGCGGTCACAGTGCAGGCCTGGCACATTACTCCATTTTGTAAATCACGAACATGCTGAGTTGCCAGTGAAAGCAGCTGTCCGATGGACGACACGCTGACTGCTTATAGAACGCAGCTCCTTCTGCGAGCGGGACATGGGTGCGTGTGTGAAGGTGCTGCCATTCTGAGCATCTGTTCGCTCTGCCAGTGAGGGTTGCCAGGGTGGGCTTCTGCAGAACTGATCGGGATGATCTGGGTCCATATCTGGAACCTCCACCTGCCCTCTTCCCCCCTGTCCTGGCCCCAAATACTGTATACGCAGCCCCATTTACAACCTAGACACCGCTCTGTCACAAAGTGTGAGGTTAAAAGAAGATTACAAAGAAGAAAGAAACAGAGTGGAACAGAAAACAGAAAACAAATAGACACTGTGAGTATCTGACCAGCGATATGAAGCAGTAAGTACTATAGACACTTTGGCTCACTGGACCAGTGTGAGGAACGAGTATCATCAGACAAGTAGTCTAATGTGATACAATGAGTACTAAACAAGAAGAGCAATGCAGTATTAGATAGTAAAGTAAACATCAGGAAAAATGTGTCCCATCACCAATGAGTCCTCAGTCTGTGGTGTTAGACTGAATATTTGGAGAGACCAGTGAGAGTAAATGTAGGACCAGGAGTGAAAACGGTAAGCATTAGACCGGCCGTGTGAAACAGCGTGAATAGACTAGCAGTGTGAAATTGTACATTGAACACTGTGAGACAGTGAGTAATAGATCAGTAGTGTGAGGTTATGAGTATTACAATAACACTGAAAGACAGTGAGTATTAGATCAGCAGTGTGAGGTTATGAGTATTACACTTACACTGAGAGAGAGTGAGTATTAGATCAGAAGTGTGCGGTAATGAGTATTACACTAACACTGAGAGAGAGTGAGTATTAGATCAGCAGTGTGAGGTTATGAGTATTACACTTACACTGAGAGAGAGTGAGTATTAGATCAGCAGTGTGAGGTAATGATTATTACACTAACACTGAGAAACAGTAAGTATTAGATCAGCAGTGTGAGGTTATGAGTATTACACTTACACTTAGGGAGAGTGAGTATTAGATCAGCAGTGTGAGGTTATGAGTATTATAATAACACTGTGAGACAGTGAGTAATAGATCAGTAGTGTGAGGTTATGAGTATTACACTTACACTGAGAGACAGTGAGTATTAGATCAGCAGTGTGAGGTTATGAGTATTAAAATAACACTGAGAGACAGTGAGTATTAGATCAGCAGTGTGAGGTTATGAGTATTATAATAACACTGAGAGACAGTGAGTATTAGATCAGCAGTGTGAGGTTATGAGTATTACACTAACACTGAGAGAGAGTGAGTATTAGATCAGCAGTGTGCGGTAATGAGTATTACACTAACACTGAGAGAGAGTGAGTATTAGATCTGAGAGAGAGTGAGTATTAGATCAGCAGTGTGAGGTTATGAGTATTACACTTACACTGAGAGACAGTGAGCATTAGATCAGCAGTTTTGTCTTCACAGCCCAGCTGTAAACCCTCTCTGCCTGTCAGCAGGGGTCAGATGTTCCCTCCGTTGAGGCAGCTGTCTTAGAATGATATCACCACTGTGTTTCACTACCACTAGTTTCCTTTGCTTTCCATTGCCAGTGTGATAAAGCCATGGTTTTCTTTCTCGATGTACGTCATCATTCTCAGGTTTTGCCTGGGCATTGCCTGGGGTTTTCAGGTTGAAATTTTAAATGTATCTAGCTGCCTGACGACCTTAGTGGAGAAACTGTCCGCACCTTGAGAGTAGACCCGCTAGCATGATTTCTCCTCACATGGGAGAGGGGCAGGCTCATAACCACTTATATCCTGTTGTATCTCTCCCATCTCTGGGAGCACACTCATATGTGGACATGTAGCAGAGCTGAAGTAATAGCTCATGTGAGTGCTGCGTAAAACCTTAGGTAGCAAGTAGCAGGTAGCCGAGCTCCCCTAAGACCTGGTTTAGTAGCGTTATTGTCAACAGGCTAAGGGCAATTTGCCTTTAGCTCAACTGGCAACGACGCTGGCTGTAAGGGGCTGGTAGTGAGCAGTAAGAACCTCGTTTCGAAACTCACTTGCTCAATTGCCGACCCACGTAACATCCAATACACAATGCAGAAAGATCCCACCCGCTACAGACACACCCAGCAAGTAACCTTTTTATTGTTATTTAAGACATGGAGTTGGGCCTCTTTTGCCAGGCTTGCATGTAACTGCTCTCTCCAGCCATGCTTCTTACATTCAGACGCAAAAAGCTCAGCTGAGTTATAATTTATTCATGAAGCTATCAACAGCTAATAATCTTCTGGACCTTCGTATATTAGATCGGTAAAATGAGTAATAAAAATAAAGCAAGATGAAACTAAACTCGATGAAATGGGAGCGCTGCTCTATCTCAGAGACCCATCCAAAGGCCACAATAACTCTCTCATAATTAGGCAGAATGTAAATGTAATACTCGAGGGCAAGAGTCCATTTTCCATCCTGATGTAGATCACTAAAATCTCACGACTGGGAGCCCATGATCGATAGTCATTAATTAAAGACGTCAGTTGTTTTATTTAGTTAAGCTCCTTGAGGGCCTTAGGGGCATTCAGGTATTTGTTTCCTAATGATCTTTAAATGACTCGGCTGAGCAAATCACCTGCTTAACTACTCCAAATGAAATTGTTCCCAGTCCTGTGTAATTTAGGATTTGACGTGACCCTGATGGATGGATTGTTGCCTTCAATGACCTGTTTTATAGTTCACTGCACTAAACCACTATGTTCACATCCCTGGTCCATGTGACCCAACAGCATTGCTACGACTCTCACACCTTCTTATCAGTGTCTTTCCATACAATGTTCTGAACTAATCACCATAGTTTGGAGTTGATCACAGGCAATAGATAGAAAAAAACACTGTACAATTATAGGAGTCCTTGAAAAAAACAACATAGAAAACTGGACTAATATGGTGTATTTCTGAACACACATGTACACACACACACACACACACACACATACACACGCTCATGGACACACACGTTACTGAGTGCTCAGCACAGGAGAACAAAGACAATAAAGCAGTTTCATCAAGCTCCATCTCCAATCATCATCTGTCTTCAGCCGAGCCATTGATCAGGCCTGTGCGCTGTGTTAATATGATCTCATCCACGTCATATGCAGTGCCGTGCTTCATCACAATTAGAGGGGTCCTCACTGCTCGGCTGACAGCCTTCCCTGAGCCGAGCAGGCCTCCAGAACAAACATGAGCCTTGTTACACTTAAACACCAAACATTTCTCTTTTTTAATGAGACGCACGCTCTCGGGAAAAAAAAAAAAAACGCTTCCTCAGAGCGACTGTCAGAGAGCGGCGAAGGGGAGACTGACTGTTTACACGATGACGAGGGACACTCGAGAGTTACGGGGGAGAAATTTAAATAAGCGCTGCTTAACGCTGATCTCCACATTTCCTACATGCAGACCCAGCGGCACATTGCTCACGCCTGTGGCGTGGGTTCACAGGTGGCCAAGGGGTCATTATGTCAAGTGCCTCCCTGTTGCAAAGCAGACTGTGGATCCGGAAAGCAGCTTAGTCCTGGTAGGATTACGAGGTGCTGGATAAATAAACTATACCCAACAAGGGCACGCAGTGAGAGATAACCTTTGAAAAGTACGAAACTGCACTGGGTGATATGAAGCCATAACAACAAAGACAATAATGGATCGACATAAAGCCATAACAACATAATAATAATGACAATAACAATGACAATAATAATAATAATAATAGTAATAATGGCCCTGCGTATTATCTCTCACTCTCATCTGCTTCTTTCTCTCACTCTGTTAGCAAATATTTGTTGAGCAGATTTGTGTGTGTGTGTGTGTGTGTGTGTGTGCACGCACTTGTGTCTGTGCACGTGTATTTGAACACAGGCAAGATTAAGATTGAATATCATCGACCTTCCAGTGACCTATGTGGCTTTCAGTGTAATGTTTCTCAGCATTTGGAAGGCTTATGATGAGAGATGACATTGCATTACCCGGCACAGGGCAGACAACTGAAGCTTGACTCCCCAGCTTCTCAGCGCTTTCCCCTTCAAAATACTGTCTGAAAAGGGCAACTGAATACGTCTAAATAATGGAAAGAATTCGTGACGATTAGGAAGGCCTGCTTCATTCACAATCAGCATCACATTCACAGTAACCAAAGCTTCAGCTGGAGTACAGCACTGAGCCAATGGCCTCTCGCCGATCACGGATCCCTTCCCAGGGGTCTCTTCCTTCATCCACCGATTTCCATTCCTCAGATGATGCAAAACAAACAACGTCTGTCTTCACTCGCACTCGATGCCTGCAGTTTCTCATTCCATTATGACAGCAAAAGGTGAAAAAGAATGTGCGACCGCAACACCGCTCCAAAAACAATCAAAACAGAACTCTGACTACCACACTGCAACATCACCGTGACGTACTGGCGCGCGTGCATCCGATTAATAGCAGACTAAAGTCGCCGTAAGTGATTTGGTGACAGCTGGGGGTGAGTGGGACAGCTGTGTTTAAACTGGCTCAGAAAGAGAAGTTACAGCGAGTACAGTGCTTAGACTGGTAGATAAAGAAGTGTGTAAGAGAGTGCGTAAGCAATGTGAAGAAAGAGAGAGCTAATAAAGAGAAAGTTAGGTGAGGAAAAGTAGTTGACCTCTGAGAGGTG
Source organism: Megalops cyprinoides (assembly GCF_013368585.1). NCBI lineage: Eukaryota > Metazoa > Chordata > Actinopteri > Elopiformes > Megalopidae > Megalops > Megalops cyprinoides. The sequence goes on along the minus strand of NC_050583.1, from coordinate 61,497,841 downwards.
GTTCTCCCCTTATTTAATGTTATGTGATGAAAACAATTTCAATGACAGCAGGTTTGCCTCTGTTTACGTGATTTCTTTTTATCGCTCCCAAGGAACTTCCAGCAGTCTGCTACCCAGGTGGACAATGATAGCCTTTTTATTGACTAAATTTATTTTGGACAAGGAGCTCTCTCTGATTTATTCCCCAGCCTGCCCATTAGCCATACCCGTGAGACACCCAGCTAAAGCCCCGTGCTAACAGCGGGAGCACCGCCCTCACCTATGACACAGAAGGGCTTCCTGGCGAAGCGTAGCCGACCCTGCCATCCCCTGTAGCGACAGCAGCATCCAGCAGACCAAATGCGAACAATGTACTCCAGGCCAAATACCACGATCATCACAAACTCCTGCAGGAAAAAGGGGAGAGAGGGGGATCTCAGCAAAGGTGGTCAGCCAAGCACAACACCATTTCTTCTGTCTGTCACTTCGATGTGCTTCCATAGTCCTCAGTTTGCGTTAGCACTATAGAAGGTAATATGCATTGGGCCTCCATCGTTCAGCATTATTTTCACTGGAAATGTACTGCATTTTTTTTCCAGAAAAGAGAAAAAGGTCTGATGTTTTCATTTGTGTATGAAATGATCTTCCTGAAATTATAATCTGACACAAGTTTCTTGTACCATTTCCCAGATTTTACTTAAGGAGAATAACATGTTGTTATGAACCTTAAAAACGGACAATTTTAAACTGATGCATTTAAAATACACTCCATCAGCTGCTCTGCATCATGGTATTGTTTGCTAGTATATCATGTGCTATATGCTATAATGCATTTATAATGCTACAAAAGCTTTGAAACAAATGGCACTGTTGATGCCTTGTATATTCTGTGTTCAAAAATATAGCATTTTACTCTCTGGACCTCTGTTGAACTTATCATATCACCTACAGATGATAATTACAATAACAGCTACTTTTACAAGTTGTAAGTTCTTTATAAATTGGTTATAACACATCTGTAAATGTTGCAAGAACAAAGCCTTAAAATGACCACAACTGGATTATTTGGCAAATTATTATATTTGTTTTTAGAACTATTTTTTTGTTCTTATTTTAGGGCACACAAGCCAATAGGCAATAAAAATAGACTATAAACATTTTATGGTCTGTTATGACATGTTACAACAGACAATTGTTCCAAGAGACAATTACAATGTTCCAAGAGACAATAACAATAGATGTGTTACAATATTGTTATAATAAGACAATAAGAAAAACTATGCTGTGTTGTCAATGCAAGATGACAATACAGTATTTAATTACAGTAAAAGTAATATATTCAATGCATCTCCTATGACTTTTTGTACAGTATTCATTTGCACTCAGTAACAAGAATAATTAAAGCCTGCCAGTGCATCACAGGCTGTTTCTTTGAGTATCAATTCAGCATTTCATCGGATCATAATACATACAGCAATTAGTAATATAATGTTCACTATAAAGACAACACAAAGACCTTGCAGGCTATCAGCTACAACCAAAGGAATGTAATGAGTGGTGATACTACATGAAGCATCAAACTGATACTGAAGAATACCAAGAGCAGTTCTGGGAAATACAATTTCAACATTTACTCTAAAAAGAACACTACACTCTACCATGTCATCGTAGTGTATGTATGTCTGTTGTAATCTATTTTTGTGAATGTACAGAATATGCAATCCTGCTCATGTGTACCCTTTGATGAAGTACAGAGCGTGATTTGCGAGAAACTGCAGGCAGCTTAATGCATGATCTAATGAACATAATTAACCAAAAGTTTATTAATCACTGACAGAGCAAGCCATCTCATTTCCTTTCCTGACTAATCCCCAGTGAAATCATCCATTGTCTCTTCAGAGCACAGCCTCCCTTGATGCCGCAGCTTCACAATATCAACACCTCTCATGTCTACTGCATTGTGGGGAAATCAGCTATCCTCTATTGCTCTCCGTGCTGTTCCATTACCCTTGAGTATCACTGACTCGGTGTCGTCTACTCTCTCAGGATTTATGTCGCTGAGAGCAATGTATTATCCCATTCAAAGTCACTGACTGAGGGAGAATGTGTGAGTGTGTGTGTGTGTGTGTGTGTGTGTGTGCGTGTGTGTGTGTGCGTGCGTGCGTGCGTGTGTGTGTGTGCACGGGTGGAATACTACACTTAGCATGACATAAGTGAGGAAATAACTAGTTTCTGGTCACAGGGTTTGTCTGATAGTACTCTCCCCATACCCCATGTCACCAGTACCCCTTTTACTGACTACAGAAATCCAGGACCCTCACAACATGCCCTTATGAGCCGCTGCCACCCACAGCATTAGATGGCATTGCAGTAAAAACATGGAAATCAATGTAGCTAAAACAGAATTATCAGCAGAATATCAAACAGCGTTTTTAAGCAACATGACAACATACTCCGTGTCCATGATCTATCCAATAAACACGATGGGATGGATGGATTTCTGTACCACTCGAGTTTGTAATTGAATCAGGGGCTTTCACGACAACTCATTTACAGCATATTCAACAACACACTGCCGGGAATGCAGAATCTATCTGCATTCAAGATCAGCCTTGACGGATAACTGTAAGTGACCCGGCTTCATGTTTCATTATAACTGCGATCTAAATTAAATTTTCAATTAAATGATTTTCATTAACCAGACGTCCTTTGTTTGTTGTCGAGCTAATTAGTTTCGGCCTCTAAATGATTTACAAATGGATGATAGAATCTACAACAACAGATGGCAAAAGCTGACTGAAATGTCCGGGGAGGTTGTTTGGAAGAGATTCTTCCTGTGTATACCGCTCATATATTTGCTGAAAGACAAATTAAAAGACATGTAAATGAGATGTGCATGTCTCAGGGTGGGTTTCACATGGCACACTTACATTGGCTCTGTTAATTAGTTTTTACAATGATGTGCAGGTATGTAGACTTATTAATTCCATGTTACCTGGAATATTGTCCCTCTAATCTGCTTCTTTGTCTCACTCCCTTAGCAAATATTTGTTGAGCAGGTTTGTCTGTGTGTGTGTGTAGGCGTCTATTGTCTACATAAGAAAAGGTATTATTCTCATACCCATTTAGTCCAACAGACAAACCTCTGTTCAGGCATTACTGGGCCCTTCCCCTGCTGTTTTAATTAAATCTCCACATTGGAAAACCATCATTTATGTGAAATTGAAATGTGATGTTTGTTTCCTTACAGTAAATCCAGGCCCAGAGGCATCAGAAGTGTCCTGACTCATTTGTGCATATTTACAAAATGGAAATGAAGGGAGATCAGTTTGGTGTAAATGTTAATGTGGCTTTTTTCGTTTTCAGAACACATCTACATCTGAGATAAGTGAACAAAATTCATACTGTAAGTGATTCAGTGCCCTGGGGCACTGAGGATCAACGCTTCCCTCTTTCTCAAGGTTACCAAGCCATACATATCTTAAGCTATAAATGGAGTCTTCAAAAGAAGAGCTGTACCATCATAGAGCAGGCACAATCTCGGGCAGTTGTATGTCCGGTGCTGAATGGAAAAAAATATTTTTAGGAACAGACAGTTTTGAAGGCACAGGCATCTGTGGAGACAGCTAAAACTCTAGATAGTGAACAGGCATGCCGGAAGAGTACTATGCTGGTATCTCACCAAGATGAGTAAGCAGTGGGAGGACAGGTCCTGATGAGCAGGGATGGTGGAGAACACGGACAGAACCAGGCAGCCAAACACCAGGATGAACCTGCAAGACCAGCAAAAGATCAATCAACAACAGCCTGCGGTAAAATTTTGACTGGTTGGCAAAAATAATGCAAAGAAAAACCCTGAACCATAAACCATTGTTATTAATCTGAAACACAATCAGTCAAACCATGAGATCAGAATAACAATGTTTTTTTTTTACTTTTCGCCTCCCTACCAAACTGCCCCACAGTATGAAAACTACCCATTCCCTTACTTCCTCATATCATAAAGACCGGCCTCTTTAAACAATACTGCATTTGGTAGAAATTCTATCATATAATTAATGCTATAAAATGGGCTTGACTCTAGTAACTAACATTACTAACATTCTTCCTCTAAACTAGGCATTAAAATACGATGTATACCCTTTCCTAGTCATCCGTTCTGTTCTGTTCCTAACCTGAATTGTTTTAAATTGCTCTCTTAATAATTGGGATTCATTCATTTTTTAACTAACGTAATACTTGGAATTTATTCAAATGTTATGTTTTAATGTTCACTTTTATTACTATTCTTTGTTATTAATATTACATGCTAAATTGCCCTTATTAAGGGGATCTGCTTAGTGATTTACAATATTGGTAATAATAACATCAATTATTCAAAAAAATTGCAAAAACAGTGCTAATGACATTCATAATAAACCTAAAAGCAGCAAATTTCATACAGAGGGAGCCATTCAGCCAATGTGTGAATGTAATTAAAACTTTATTTATATATTTATTTGTGTGTTATTACTCTGTCTCAAAGACATAAAATCCATCCAAAGCTATTAACCAACAATAAAGAATTATGACTTTCTGAAGAGAGGACCAAGGCCTCCGAACATCCACATTAAACCTTAAGCAACGATCGGAAAACCCTACAGTACAACAAAAATAACAAAATAACTATATTCCTTACTCACAGCCAATCGCCCTACTAGAGCTTAATGTCTTCCAAACTGTGTCCATGAAGCATTAATGAGATAAAGTAGCGCAGTCGCAGAATACAGGAAAAAGATTATATCACTGATGATATAAAGCTCTTTTTGTAACTGTAGGTTTTGCTACAGTTGACTGTATGATGATAACTAAAGTTATAACGCTGGGCAGGTAATTTATTTTTTGAAATGTGGTTGCAGGTACAATCTTGAAGCAGTAGTCTTAACGTGGCAGGTTTGCTCCGGCATCAGATTCCTATTGAGCGGAGCAGCTCCTTTTTTTAGCGGCTGCGCTGGCAGGCGACACTGTGCCATGGCTCTCGCTGTCGGGAGTGCCAGATCCCCGCACTTCTTTTCCCGCTGTCCCCAAGCTGCTCGCAAAAACCGCCGCTCTTCCGCTGCCTCGGACCTCGCGTTTTCTTCAGGGAATGTGCGCTGGCCGCAGTAACGGTTCCTCTGCCGGTTACCGGAATTACATTACGTCAAGCGGTGACACGCACCGTGCTACAAACGCTCGGCTCAGCGGCCCGCTTGGCGCTCAGGCCTCCGCCCGCCGGAGTCGGCAATTGTTCAGATGGACTTTGAAGACGCTCAGACAGACGGCATGAGTGGCCTGGCTTTCTCACTCTCTCGAAGTTAGATAAAGGCGGTTCTGAACTGGCCTGAGGGGCTGCGGGGTGGCAAGGGTTCATTTGCAGTTCCAGTGCTATTTTTAACCCCAGAAGGAGCACTGAGATGTGCTTTTATCACTTTCTAGTACAGAGTCTTTTGTATCTTGATATTTGGCAGGTTTTTGGTTGAGTCTACTTGTTATTGTGAATATATACTGTTTGTAGCAAGGCTATTGTTGTGTACGTGTGTGTGTATAAGAGTACATATGTGTTTGTGTATGTGTGTGTGTGTGCATGTGTGTAATAATGCATGTCTGTTAATGTGTAAATGTTGTATTTCTGTGTGCGTGCCTGCATATCTATTTGTGTGTAGGTGTATGCATGTGTGTACGCATGCATGTGTGTGTGTACTTGTGTCTGTGAGCCTGAGTGAGTGTGTGTGTGTGCATGTGTGACAATAACAGTCCACTGCTCAGACACAGTGATTGGACTTATATCTGCTACATTAAGAGCTGCTCTTTGTCTCTCTCTATGCCTGCTCTGCCTAGCTGGCACAGCTCTGGGGCTAAAAGCGTCTGGGGCCCCACTCTCGTCTGACCGCCACAATGGCTCACTTCAGACAAGGCCGCAGGTAGAGCACTTTTGAGACAGCTTTACGCTGCTTAATGTTACATGCTGAGAGGAAATTTCCTGAAGCATTGTCCTGAACATTATCAGCTGGGAAAAACACTTTAGCTCTGTCAAGGCTGAGCAGAGATGAAATTTAAGAGGAAGTACTCAGGCTTCATATTTGTTGTATTTGAAAAGGAGCTTTTTAACACACAAGACGTCCAAAGACAAGCAATGGTGTCAAAACCATCAGTCTTTCAAAGCTCTTAAGTCTGAATGAACACAATTTAATTACCAGACAAAGACAAAGAGCAGTGTCCTGTATTACAAGATCTCTGGAAAGGACAGAGGAAGCTATATCATGGACATACCTCACATATCAATGTCGTTCACATCATAATGAACTGAGCAAATGCTGTGCACAAGTGATTAATGCTTTTCTGCAGCTGTACCACAAAACATCACATACATTTTAATCAATAATATATAACACAGTAATAGGCTATTCATAGATCAATTACCAACTCAGCAATATGTGAGATCTTGTCATAAACAACCATAACATTCAAAAGAGGCCAAATTGTTTTTTTTTTCTAAATTCTCCATTGATTTTACATTCAATATTAACTGTTTTGTTTACCAGCATGGGGATTATGTGCCCGCTATACTGAAACGCTGCCTTGTTTTTAGCACCAGTGATACTGAGGTTTGGCACCTCCAGCTTACAGCCGGGAGGTTCTGTGGCTGGGCGCTGAAGTCCCAGCGCACTCACTGGCCATGTGACTCCTGGTCAGGTCATTACCACACACACACACACACACACACACACACACACACCCCAAACAAAAACACACGGTGAGGGGCCTGGGGTTCCAGCTGTATCCCAGGGATATTAATTTCCACAAAATGGCAGAAACAGGGCCAGGGCATCGGCAGAGAAACTTATAAAAATACCCGAAGCAGAAGAAACGGCTCCTTAAAGTAAACAGCCGCGCGTTTAAGGATTCCCGCCCTACCCCTGACACATGCGAGCTTTTGGTTCCAGACAGAGTGTCTTTCACAGCGCGCTGAGGGTGCTGAGCCGGGCCCCGCTTTCGAACAGAGCGTCTTTCACAACGCACCCAAGGTGCTGAGCCGGGGCTGCAAACACCTCGACAACCTAAGCCTGTCTGTGTGACACAGTCTCTGCTCTGCCTCGCGGTGCATTGCGCCGAAATCTACACTTTCTGCATGAATGTGTGTAGCTGCACGTCTGTGATGACTGGGTGAGTGCGTGCGACTGGGAATAGCCAGGATGAAGGCGAGTCACAGTGCACCTGTTTACTAGGCTCCCCTCTGTCGAATGTGCCAACATCAAGCGGAGGCAGCACAGAACTGCCGAGGCAGTGAACCTGTGTCAGCTCTAATTATATCACTTTGAAGTAATTTCAGCAATTTGGGCATGGACCTTGCTGTTGCACACTGAGCAACTGGCGGGCTCGCTTTCATTCAGAGGAACTGGGACAGGTTCTGAGCACTAGAGGGCAGTGTTGCAGCCTTTCATGGAGCCACAGTAAGAAAGGGAGAGGGTGAGAAGGAGAGAGAGAGAGAGAGAGAGAGAGAGAGAGAGAGAGAGAGAGAGAGAGAGAGAGAGAGAGAGAGAGAAAGGAAGGGGAAATGCAAATGTATGTAAGTATAGAATACTGAACACAAAATACAAAATGTTTTGATTTGCCTAGATGTTTGTATTTCTTTAATGTTTCAACAAGGGTGACACAGTATTTTTTAATATTCTAACAAGGGAATATTAAGCCAAAAACGGTTGGAACAATGACATTCTAACACACATTGACACAGTTTAAATGCGTGCCTCATGGATGAATAACTCCATACCTCAGGGAGAGGACACTCAGCCATGGTTATATATTAATGTTGTAGTTTTTTTTAATGAGACAATGTTACATTTTTCATATTCTGTTGAAAACTTCTGGAGAAAAACAACTGATTTCCTGCTTATAACAGTATTTGCTGGTGTATATGAAGTGCTTTCGTAACATGTTGTTTGCGTCATGCTAATATAGACCATTTGAATGTGAATTGGATGGAGATAGGCACTCAGAGGTGCTGTTGTCAGAAGCATGTGCCGCTCAGCTATTGTAAGAGAGGCTATGATTTTACCAGAGAGGTAAGTGAACCTCTGAAATTAACAGCTGCCAGTGATTTCTTGAAAATGCCAAGTACAAGAATAGAATCTGAACGAGAAAAAGTAATAAAAAAGTAAAACTGACATTTGTTTCGTTTCAAATGGACAGAATAAAATGAGCAAAAAATAACTTGAAAAATAACAGTTCTCACCCTTGCACACAATGTATAATACAACATATACAAATGTACAGAGTGAATTGTGAAATATCAGCTTGGTTTGTCTCACTAGACCTTCTGTCTTCTCTCTGGGCTTTGCGTTCACAAAGGAACCACCTTCATCAGCTTGACAGAGAGCACTAGAGTGAATAATTACAACTGCAGGGAAGTAACGGCGGTGTCTGACATGTACCAAGCTGTAATGCACAGCATGGGAAATGAAACTCTTATGCGAATAAAAAGTATATGCATTTCCATGACTTACTGCATGGCTTTAAGAAAACTTATAAGTCTGTGACTCACTTCCTAACTACCCCAAGCTTTAGGCATTGGTCTTCTGGCACAATTTGGTGAGTTTAACATGAAAAGAGATGGGACGTCTGTGTGCCTAGTTAAAGTTCAAAGAGGATGAATCCATTCACAGCAATATCCAGCACTCTTGTGACTCCACCAAATGACATGGTTTTCATGGTGAAGAGATGTTCTGTTTATGAGAGGAAACACAACTCATGGCTCTGCTAAATTACCCTGAATGAGCACATTGCCTCATTTCTAGCAAATAGCTGATAAGTGCTCTACTCCGATACACAGACCCATATACATATTATTTCTTTATATGTAAATATTTCCAGCATTTGGTTCAGAAAATAAAACGAGAACTATTCAGATAGAGAGACAGAGACAGAGACAGAGAGGAGGACAGAGGAAAAGATAAAGATAGAGAGGCAGAGAGAAGAAATGTATAGCAGCTGAATGTGAGAGATACCTTAACTGTTAAGTCTCCTTCATTTGAACAACATTACCATCCATCCATTAAAAAGGGAGCAAAACTAAAATTAAAAAGGAAAAAACAAGTGAGAGAAAGAGAGGGAGAGTGAGAGGGAAGAGAGGGAAGTTTCTCTGTAGGCCAGCAAGACTGGCCGTTCCCACGTCTCTACCCTCTCCTGGCACAGGGGCAAAGCTCCCTCACCCCGCCCCCTCAGACATGATTAACATCATACATTTTCCATTAGATTAATATGAAATATAAAGCGGGTAAACCACTGTCCAGAATGCAATATTGCCTGAATTATAACAGTTGCGTTTTGAGTTATTGAATGCCTTAAACAAACGGTGGGCTGACATCTGTGTTTGATATACTCTGAGCTCTAATAGCGCTATTCTGGCTCAAAGTGAAGGCGTGAGTACTGGATCTTGTTACAGGTGGTGCTAAAGAGTTTCACGTGTGGCACGCCTCAGTGCTCGGTGGAACCTGTCTCTTTTGTGCACCGGACTGCCACAGACACTATGCGGCGCTGTTCCTGAGGAGTCCCCAGAAACAGAAGGCCCCGCACACAGATCTGACGCACAGAGCAGGACCGTGCTCTGACCCCAGGTCTTGCACGACACAAAAGCTTAGCTGAGCTCAGGTCTTTATGTAATATCGCTTATGAAACAGACAGCAAACCCCCCCCCCCCCCCCCACCCCTTCCTTGTCTTGTATGCTACCAAAATAGAATGGATCTGTTTTACAGAATGAATGGATCTGTGATAGACTGACCTCCCATCTCAGAAATGATCCTCCCTCTGACTGGTTACGGCTGGGTCTGAGTTATAATGGCCATGAGGGAGTGCCGTGGAGTCCACTGACGTTAGGTCCTCTTCCCCTGAGTTATGCTATTGGGTTCGATAAGGAACAGCAATCGAAGCAACTCCATGTGAATTAGCGAAGAAGAAAAGCGAATGCTTATTGCTCCATCCCAGCTACCACAAGGGCTGTAAATAGCCATGTCTGACAGGGAAGCCCCGCCTGAGCATTGTGTCTGTTTTCCTAATCAATGGGGTAGATCAATTCCTCAGCTCTGCACATCCTTCGAAGATGAAACGACAACTAAGGTCCACGTCAGCAGCTGCAGGAAGTGGCATGTCAGGAAACAGCAGGAAGGAAGGAAAGAGCATGGAAAGCACATGCCAGGTAAGTGAAACCCGAGCCAAAAGCCCTGAAACAGTGTTTGCTTAATAGAGTGTCCATGCTTACACTAAGACCTTATACTAACGCATCTGTAGGGGTGGATGGCCATGGCCCAGCAGGGTCATTGTCATTGTCACCGCTGATTTTCCAAGCATCTTGGAATGGTAGACTCCGGAAAAGCATCCGTGCTCCGTGACAGCATCTGAATCAACTCAGTCAAATCATTTATCTTTTTTCCCAGTAGTTCATTTCAAAGAATGGAAGGACCAAAAACTAGGAACATCTCTGGAGGTTCAGAAACAGGGTAGACTATTCCCAGTCTAAGCAGAAAGTCCTAGAAAGAAACCAAGAAGTCTTGACTGGTAGGTCAAACTTTCACTTGACCAGACAGCAGATTTCCCCAGTTCATACCTTCTTTTTTCAAGGAAGAGTGTCCTTTGCTCTTCACATAAATTGCACACTGACATGACCACACTCTGACCACAGCAGGAGCAGGGTACAGTGCACAAGTGGTCAGAAGGCCACGGTCACGGTCAGATGGCAGAAAGCCTCATTCCCAATGCCGCTCTTTTCCGGCCCACAGTTCAGGAGACGCTCGAGCGCAGCCGGGGGTCTGACGCGGGGCTGTTAAAAGTGTCCCCGGTGACTTTTGAAGGGCTGAGATTTACGACCCAGATGAGAGGCGGACTTTAATAGGGGTTTGGGGCTTTGAACGCCGTCTGTGCGAGAGGGGTGAGAGTGCAGGGACACTGACCCCGGGCCTGCGCGGGAGTCCGACGCGGGGGTCCCGGCTTCCCCAGACACCAGAGGGCAAAAGATCAAATGCGTGAGGGGTCACCTTTTTCCACACCCTACAGCATGGTTTTATCATCACTGTATTTCAGCACCAGGCAACGCGATCTGTTGCAGCCGTGAGCACGGGGAGATCCAGAGAGAGAGAAAGAGAGGGGGAGAGCGAGAGATGGAGGGGATGAAAGACAGGGAGAGAAATGGAGGAGAGACAGTGGGAGTGAGCTAAGAGGAGGAGTGTGAAACAGAGGAGAAGCAGGGGAATGCTAATAGGTGGTGTGGCTTCCGGGGAGGACTGGAGGCTGCGGAGGTGTTCTGTCGTGTTTGTGAGGAAGTCTGCTATTTGGAAAGCGTCTGGTCCTCTCACGCGCTGGCGTTGTGTGCCTGGACATTCCTCTGCCTCGTGGCCCCCCACCCTGCGCTCGCCTGTCATCTGCGGTGATTTCTTTTATTATTATTCCCCTTCTGCAAAATAGCGCTCCGACGTAGCCCCTGTGTATGGAGGAATGCCATAAATCCTCGGTGATCAATTTCCATTTTAAAGGCTTTCAGCTCTCTTTATAAGGCCTGGCGCTCTCTGAGTGGGGAGAGAGGGAGTGCGTTGGCTGTTCATGGGCTGCTGCACAGTATACACACACACACACACACACGCACACGCACACGCACGCGCACGCGCACACACACACACACACACACACACACACACACACACACACACACACACATATACACACACACACACACACACGCGCGCGCACACACACACACACACACACACACACACACACTCACACATGAATGTGTCTGTCAGAGTAGCAGCCAGTCGTACACCGTAGCCACTCACCAGCAGGAACAGAGGATCGCTGCACATCATGCTTCGGGGGAATTTTTAAAAACCGCTCAACTAATGTGACTTTCCACCTGGCAAAACATATCTTGCACCCAGTGAACCCATCAGACACACAGTCACGTATTAGGGGTTGGTCGTACAGCAGAAGTGGACTATGATCAGAGCAGTACCCAAAATGAACAGTTTTCTGCTGCTGCCATGGCAACTCTGGCTGCAGAATGAGAAGTGTCGGTACATCATTCAAACGTCTGTCGTGTTGTGTGTGGGCGTGCAGCAGTCTGCAGGGGGTCACCGTGGTTACTCTCACCACACCTACTGATGACTCTATGTGTCACATAATCCTTTCCAATACATAACGTCTGGCCCTTCAGGGTAAAAAATAGGGACCTTACTGTGAATGCGGCCAGTGACCCCCACAGAAATAAGCGACTCTCACACCCCTCACACATTTGCATGCTCACCTAATTCCTTAATTGCCTGAGCAAATGTTTCACGCCCCTCACCAGGGACAGCTGTTTTCCCTCAGCACTAAAAATAGTTGGGTTTTATAAGAGCTGAACTTGCATTACACAACATTTGTTTATATGTAAATACAGTACGTGGCCCTTGTATGTGGAGAGTGTAGCTGCTATGCAAAGGTGTTCGCAACATTAAACAGATCAAGTGAATCTGCACAAACAGATAAAAATGCATTACAACATTACATTAATCTACTGGCAAATGATCCAAAAAATGCCCCACTGGGCAATTGTGGTACTGTATCTGATAAAACGCAAATGCAGAAACTTTGCTGACACACATTATACTCTGAGATAAAATGACAGCCAGCAATTAAAATGCAATAAAACAGATTCTTCAGTGAGTCCAGATTTATTGTCTGGACTTACGGCGATACAGAAAATCAATACAGTTGAGCACGTGCATCACATCACGGATCCTGTCTGAGAATCCGGCACTGTGGTATTTTTAGGGACATAAGGCACGTTTATTAAAATGCCCTGACTCTAAAAATATTCTGCCCCTTCGGCTGAAATTTGGAAACGTGTGCAGGAAGATATCTTTATCGTCTTCCCTGTGCAGATTATCCACTACTGGCTGAATGCAGCGCAAGGTGCGACAAGCCCCTTCGTCATAAGCTCTCCTTTGGAGGGAGGAAAAAAGGAAATGTTTACTCTACGGTCCTGTCTTCTGCAAGGCAACGCGCCCCTTCGCTGCTTATTTGAGAAAAGCCTTTCCGAACTGAAAGGGGCGCGAGGGACGAGGGGGTCCGAGCGCCCGGGGGAGCGGGCCCGTTTGGCGGCAGGAGGCGGAACTTCGCTAATTAGCCGACCTCGTCCCCCTCGTCCTCTCAACGCGGCGCTCCGTGCCCACGTGCCATTTCCTGCTGCAGTGGGTGGTAGCCGGCCGCCTGGAATGAGTCACCGCCCGCGATCCTCTCCGAGCTGCCCTTAACCTTTAAAAGGGCTACAGTAAATACAGCCCCGGCTGGAGCGCGCATAAAAGAGCGGCTGATGAGCGCTAAATCACACGCGATTGAGCGGCTCGGCTTTGAGCTGATGTGCAAACAACGGATGATGAACAGCCCTAACAGAGACCGCTGCAGGGCCTCCAGCATGCAAGTCTTGCGTCTGATTTCATCACTGGAAAGCAGGTGTCTTAGATTTATTTATCTAATGATTTATTAATTATTGTCATTAGAACTGCATAACATAAATGGCTAGTTTCACTGGTGGATTGCCAGAGGAAGAAAAGATACTTATTTTGTCAATGAATAAGCAAGATGGAAAAAAGCTGACAAGTGAAACAGAAAGAAAACAATTGAACATGTACGTATTTATACAAAGAGGGAGTTAGTGCAGGGGAAAGACCTATAAGAATCTCCTATCTTCCTCTTGTCTCACTTTGGCTTTCTCACAGTGGTTATTTTCTGGTATAAATGGTGCAAGGTGGGGGGTCTTTTATAACACTCCCAGAAAAATTCATCTTTATGGAAATCTAAAAATGCATAGCCACTTAGTCAAGACACTCAGTCACTAATAACAGTACCAAAGATGTGGAGGTCTGACGTTTTTCTGTACAGCTAATAAAAAGGAAACCTTGTTTTCCATATGACCACAATGTCAATGACTCCACAGATATTGTTCTAGAATAATAAACCATAATGCTTTGACACTATGATCATAATTATTGAATAAAAGGGTACACCATGGCATTTAGCATTTACTAAAATACAATTAGTCAGTTCTGCTCGCAAGCATCATGCAAAATATCCTAATTAGAAACTGAAAGAGCAACACGAACATCATCTATTCATGCCCCGACCCAAGTCAACTCCTTAACCCTCCTTTAACTCTACCTATTGTAGTTATTTGTGTAACGGCTGCTGCAAAGAAACAGTCTTCATCGCAATAACGCCACTCCTGCTGTAGTAGCTTTATTAGTGGACGTAGTTTAAAAGTGTCAATTAAAAGCAAATGAGACCTCCTGAGGCTGCACTTTCACAAGGCTCCGGCCAAGTGCGAGCGCGGCCCTGACCTGCTCGAGCGCTCCGCCGTCTGCCAAGTAGCATAACTGACAAATGAGATTTGGTGAACCTGCCTTCAGAGAGGGTCTAAAGGAGAGCAGGAGAAAGACAGAGGCAACGCAGCCGCTTGCCAAGTCTCTATTAACTAATCCCCCTTGTATAAGCACTGCATCTTACAGCCTGATACGAAAGATAAAACACAGGGTTTCATTTCTAAGCAACTACTTAACAAACAGAGCCCGGCCAAGTCCCAGGTGGACGCAAACACTGACCTACGCTCACCAGCGCACATACACGTCTGTTTGCGGTGTGCAGAGTGAGGAGTGGGTAAGGTTCACAAACCTTATCTCGTGCCCTTCTACAAAGGGGATCATCTGGTGAGAGTCAAGCACAAGTCTGGACGGTGAGGCTCAAGAGGCCTTTCTCTGTAGTCAACTCTCTTCGCTATCTTTGTGAAAATGCGCAGCAGCGGCGGCTCTCAGCTTTTAGATAATATGACACAGCTCCATGCACCTGTCTTTCTGTTCAGAGATCTCAGCAGAAGCAGGGGAGACTCTCTGTAGGATTCTTGCCTGCTTTTCAGTACCCCTTCATCAGTGCGGCCACATTTCCTTCAGCAGCACTCATCTTTGACTGCAGAGGTGAGTGAAGTAGGCTCGGTCTTCCTCTGTGCTAACTGAGGTCACCGGCACGCTCATGCCATTTCCCCCCGACATGAGGACAGCACAGAGACATTTCATCTCCTGGAGCTACGGAAGCTATTACCACAGCCAAGTGGGATGATCCTCACTCCCCAGGGCAAGAAGTGTGAAAGCGGGAAACCAGAAGCTATTTTGGAGTAGACTTGCATGTATGGCATATGACAGCACTGTCCTGACCAAGCTATAACAAGCTGAGCAACGGCAGCTTAGAGAAAAAGAGCTAATTATCTCACATGCCCCGTGAGCCAATATCCGAGCAACCAAAAGGGTCACTGAAAAGGACTGGAACAAAACATTTCCAAACCAAGCAACGGGAGCGCTTCTCCCCACAACTTTCAGACGGCAGCAGGACAAGTAAAAAAAAATCCCCTTATTGAAACAGAGGGCTGTAATGATTCTAAACTGTAGCCGACATCACCGCGAGTCTGGAGACGGCAGCCAAATTTCCATGATGCGGCAGGCTTTGAAGGTGTGGGCCAGGAGACTGTTTTTTTTTCTGTACTATTAAGGGGTGGGGGGGGTGGGGGGGGGGTGAGGGGTGCTGGGGGGATGGAACACGCACAAGCTCTTTTCCACGAGATCAACGCAAATCCCACTTTAACGGGATCCAGACAGGGGGAAGCTGGGAGAATTGAACAGATGACAAGGTTAATACACAACGCTGGCACGCGCGACTCCGACGGCAGGCTCCCATCAAAGCTAATTCCACTGCCTGTCCTCTCCACTCCGGCTCGGTGCAGCTGGGTTAAACAGATGTCAGGCGGCGATCGCACTGTACTCGCGAGCCCTCGCACCTCGCAGGAGCGGAGAGATGCAGAGCAACACGTAGCCTTCGGTGTCTTTTTTCCAAGAAGTAGAGGCAGAGAGAAAGAGGGAGAGGGACAGAGAGAGAGAGAGAGAGAGAGAGAGAGAGAGAAGGCATAAATATGACTGATGAAATCAGTTTGACTCCTCTGTGCTGACATCTTTAAAAGGGCTGGAATATGGTGGAAGATGGCAGAGATGCCTGCGCCGGGGGCCGGCTTTTTCCATCATCCCGTGTGCCCGAGGCGCGCGCTCTGTGAGGCTGCTGCGACCCTCTGCCACCCTCCTCTGCTACCGTTCCGCGCTCTCACCACGGAGCCCTGCGCAGGATCACCTGCCTGCTGTAATCAATCAGCGCGCAGAGCCGGGGGCCGGACAGACACTCTCTCCCGCTAAAGGAAAACAGGGATCTCCGATTCAAGAGAGAGGCGGCGCGCGGTGGGCGGCGATGGCGGGGAGCGGACGAAATTTGAGCGCCTGACTGCCTCACTGCCGCCGGGCCCCGTCTCAGTGGCACTTTACCTCATTTGTCGTTGGTGGGGGGGAGGGGGGGGGGCTTTGCACCATCTCACTGTGCTGTGGCCGCCAGGGTGGTGTTCGGTTTCCGTGAGAAAGCCGGTACATTTGCACATGACTTCCCTCCTGTGAGCATCTGGGGTGTAAGTGAACGCCCCGGGGACCCTTCTCCATCTCGTCTCTTTTCTCCATCATCCGCTAATGGCACCCGGCACATCAGCACTGCCTGGACTGGAACTTCGACGCAGCACTTTCTCTCCTTTCAAACTTACCACGGCTGCACCCCGTTGGTTAATAAAGTGTATTGTATTTTCTGGAGGAAAGATATAAAAAGCTACTTTACTAGTTAACAGCAGTAAATAAAATGTCTTTTTGCAGCGCCGTAAAACGAAACGGAGGCTGCCCTAGACATGAGCCAAGGGGACTGCCTGCATCCAGACAGCTGTAAAGAGCAGGAAGACTTTGAGGCGGTTTCCAGCGAGGGGCCCATTGACACGCATTAGCACAGGCTGGGGATAGCGGAGCGAGATTATCGCGGAGGACTCCTATTGTGGCAGGATTTTATGGCTGCATCCTGATAATGCAGCCAGTCACGTCATTCGCGCGCAGGGACGCTGCTTTAGCTGCCCTCACGGAGCTCAGTAAAGATGGGATGCGCCAGGCTGGCAGCTGTTGCGGTCTTCCATCAGCCTCCCCGGTTGGTTGGACCATTGCAGCCAAAGAAGGCGGGGGGGGGGGGGGGGGGGGGGGGGTTTGGGGGGCTTGCCTGTGTCTCATCTATGTATCATCGGTGTCTCCTCTGCATTGGCTTGGGTTGGCTCATCTGCCCCACCCCGGCGCTTCACCTTCCACATCAATGCGCCATCACCGAACGCACGCATGTCTGCTCGCCTCCCTGCGATAGCGTTTCACA
This sequence comes from Megalops cyprinoides, assembly GCF_013368585.1. NCBI lineage: Eukaryota > Metazoa > Chordata > Actinopteri > Elopiformes > Megalopidae > Megalops > Megalops cyprinoides. Next base: position 61,480,557 of record NC_050583.1, on the reverse strand, counting down.
GCGCAGGGGCAGTGACCGGAGGGTAGCGATTACAGATCATGCTGAGAGAGCGCGGTCACCTGGAAGCCACAGATGCTGTTGATGCAGGTGCGGGCAATTGGCTGAGGGGAGCCAGGGGAGCCAGGCGTCCACCTGCTGTCTCGGATGCAATAACCGCTGAAGGCAGCTTTGATCCAACGCGGTCTCTGCGCATTTCGCAATGCGCTCTACTTAAAAAAAAAAAAAAAAACACACAAAATCTCTTGCTTGCAACAACCAAAATCATTTGCAAATGCCTACACACATATACAAGTAGTCTGCTTATAGAGGTGCTACAAAGATTGCTTAAGTCTACTGGACGAACGTGATTCCTAAAACCACCAAGACTGTGACCCGAAACGGAGGCAATTGACTTCAGGATCGATTCAGCAGGGAAGTAAGGGAGGTTGAGTGAGAAATGAGGCAGCCTCCCTGCAGCGCTGGTGTCCCACGTTAGCGCGGCCTTCCAGCTACTCTGGCACACAGCTCTGAAGGCTCCGCTGCAGAGCAGCGCCACAGGGGCTCCCTCTGAACCTAATAAGGCAGGATGAAAGCTGAGGATCCTCGCCTCATTTCAGACAGCATAAGTAAACACGGATCATAAAAACGCGACGTCATTACCGATATTGCAGACGGCCGCTTCTCTTCATTCGGTTTGACTGCGGAGGAATGCTCTGTTTTCTGGAAATTAATTACGCCACAGCAACACAGTGATTAATGCCACCGGGCATTACTCTGGCTTTTGGAGCGGCCTGCAAATATCACTCATGTCAAGATGATATGCCGAGGAAAAAACAATAAGCGAATAAGCTAATGTACAGTAGATGCTAAATTGTTTTTGGCTGAGATTAGTTCAATGCCACTGGCTCACTCACTCCCTGAGTGACTGAATGAGAGCGTGACTCCCCCAGGGCAACTGCAGTACCTTCATGACACCACAAGATGGCAAAAAGCACCCTTGAAGGGGTACAACAAAATCCAAGCCCCCAGTGCCTGTTCTCTCCCTGCTTTTCTAATGTCTACAAAGACCGAAACTATTTTAGTTGTTTTTGTTTAACGATTTCTTTACAGCACCAGGAGGGGATTGGTAGCATTATTTTAAATGTCGAGGCTGGGAAGGCCATCCTGATTGAATGTGAAGGTTGCGTCAATGTAACCGTAGCGATTTCCATTAGCCGTCACAGGTGTGGCAAAGGCTGCATCACACCCAGACTGCAGCCAGTCATTCCAGGAGATTTTCTTCTTCCTATGAAAAGAGTAAGTGCCTTTTTGGCATCACGGGGCCCTTCTGCGGACTCGCAATGGAAGGAGGCTGATGCCATCACGGCTGGTGTAATCGCGTCACATGGCCTCACCCTTCACCAGCAGGAGATGAAGAGCAGAGACTGGCGCGCTCCACTCCTCCAGCACTTCTCCCACCTCCCGAATTTCCACAGGCCAAGCGCTCTGAAGGGCCATATTATCCTCCCGTAATATAAACACAGGGACATTACAGGATGCAGTAAGCCCCCACAACCTCATCCACCCCCCGTCCCTCAGAGGAACGAATGGAAAGAATACTGCTGGGACGACTCGGCGAATACGCAGTTTGCTTTACACTCCTTCCCAGAAATGAGCGTGGAAGCCTGTCTCAGCGATCGCCGTGGGCCGCACGCCAGACGCACTCTGGGGTGGGTGGGGGGAGCTGACAGCTAGCAGCCAGGCTCCTCTCGTGATTGGCAGCTGTTTAAAGGCCGAGGCTGGGACCTCTCTGCTTGCGATGCTGTCGGGATGAAGAGCAAAAGAACGCAAGAACAAGTGTGTCCGGAGGCTCAAGGAATGTACATGGGGTCTTTGTTAACAAAGGCGGGGGGGGGCACGACCCTTGACCTCTTTTAGTTAGATGATCCACTGCTTTAATTCCAGGGTTGCATGCACCAGAGACTGTTTCTGTGCATTAGGACGATCCTCTCTTTCTAAAACAGATAGGCTAGGTGTCTCTGAGGGTTCAGCTCCTTGCTTGCATATTGCTCGCTAGCTTACATTCAGCGCCGCAGCCAATTTGCTCCGAGTTTGCCATATTGGGACACATTAACAGGTTATTACAATGCTGTGCTGCTAGACTAACACAATCCTCGCTCCCTGGCACAAAAGCACAGCTTGAATGGGACCCATCTGACAGAGATCCAGGAACATCAGCCTCATCAGTTTAAAATGATGCATCTGCACCATTTCCCAAGCCATTACTTGGGAAGCCTACCAACCACATAACAAGAGCACGCTCGATTTGAACTTCTGCACAGCTGCTAGTTCTGGGATTGGTTTTTTACGTTTTATGCTTTCAATGCCACGGTTGGAATTTACAAGAATGCTCGTCTCCTTGCCGATGCCAGTGACACACACAGACACTCTCTCACACTCGTGCCTCAGAGGCTCCCCAGGCTGCGATTCACACATTCTGACTCCGAGCCTGGCTAAGCTCCCCCCGGGATGCCGCGGCAGTAAATGGCTCAGTTTAACAGGCCCAGGATTTTCGGCGGTGAGCTGGTGCCATCGCGGTGGCAGTTTCCCCGCCTGGTCTCCCCCCCTCTCCCACCAAGGGCGAACTCTGCCTTTGATTCTCACGGAGGCCCCCGTGAAAGCAGCGCTGCCTGGTTAAGGCAAGGCTGGCTGTTCACCGTGTGGTTATCAAAGCTCATCCCTCGGGCCAATGAACAGCTCAATGTGCTGATCCGAGTTCAGGTCTGCAGTCCTGTCCAACTGTTGTCCCCCTCCTCACAACATCCGGGAATTTCGACAGGTGACCGATTTGCACGCTAACTCTGTTTCTGATCCGCTCATGGGGAAACAGAAATGCTGCCCGGCTGTGCTCCGCGATGTAACGCCCCTGGGGAGAACGAGGCCTGCCGACGGGGTGGTTTCCAGCTGCACACCGGAGGGATCCAATGGGGCAGACCGTCTGTTAGCCTGTCAAAGTTATGAATGACAAATAATCCTAGGCAAGGAAGGGAGGACACTAATTCAGTATCTCACACGAGTCCCCAGACAGGATGCCGAAAAGGTGCAGGACAAGAGCATAGCCAATTTAGCCACAGCCAATTTAAGACAAAGTTGATGGTTTTGCTTATGCCGCAAAATGAAAGGGCTGATGGATGAACTGTCGTGGGGGAGAGCGTGTAGTGACTGCTTTTGTGAATTAGCTGTTGCTCATGAAAGGGGTCTTCATGCGGTGAAGAGGGCATCCAGCACACTATACATGATCGCACTGCGCAGGTCCACTGTCTGCACACTGACTCTACCGTTAAAGGAGCTATACCAAACAGAACTTCATCAGCTGTTACGCAGATGGATTAACTGACCCATCCTTTCCTGCATTCACATAAGCATCAACATCACGCAGTGTAATAAAATAAATATAAAAATAAAAATAAAAAATCCTATTACTGTCAACAACACTCATTCACTCAGCTTGCAGGTTTATTCAGATTTGTACCACAACATGAATTCTAATATGAAATTCTAGAATGTAGCACTATGTACTGCATTTCTTCAGTTTTTTTTAGGGTAGCAACATGGATATATTTGCTTGCTTATTTTAAGAAACTGAAACCTGAATTGCCTCTTGTGGGATAAACCAAGCACTACTGTATTGCATTTCATTGTGCTGTATTGTATAACAGCATGTGCACACTCTGCCCCAAAAGCCTGCTATGACCCAAATGATAATTAGGAGAGAAACATATGGCTTGGATGCGTCAGGCTTATAATGACATTTCCCATTTACAGACGCTGCAGAAGTCAGAGCGATGAGGGCATGGAGATGCCCAGCCAGCTGTGACAATGGCCTTGCTTAACTTACACCCCCCCCCCCTCCCCCCGCCCTTTTTCAACAGTGCTGCTGCTCAGCTATTAGAAAATCAGAGTGCCCCAAACACCCACCTCACATGAGCGATGAGTGACGACAGACTTTGACAAAATAGCCTAACTGACTCTTCTAGAGCAAAAAGCCATGGGGCCCAACAGACTCAGGCATGATGTGAGATTCATAGGCGGGGAAAATGCAGTGTTTGCAAATGCTGTAAATCAAATCAATCTGCAGGAGGTACTGTAGGGGTACTCAGCGTTACTGTACACCATGTACAGTAATGGCTCTTGCTTTACAACCCGGGGAAGTGCCCTGACACAGACCCGCAGCAATGGCGTGCGTGTCTGCTTGCTGTGCATATGTTCAGTAAATTCCGCCACGGCTTTTACATGCATGTTTAACCAATGAGCAACCAATAAGTGGTTCTTTTCACTCACTTAAGTGAACCACTTTTCCACTGTAAAAGAACGCATTTAAAACGTGTTTACCAGTTGTCTGGCACAAAACAAATTCAGTTCACACAACCGAATGATTTTGTACATTTCTTTTTTATGTGCCTTCTAATTTACGTCATTAGAGCACAACGTCCTCCTTTACTCACGCACAGATTCAATCTGACCGCAATGTGATTTGCCCTTGACTTCGAACGACGAATTGAACTAACTCTTCTTCTTTTGAGTTTCTCATCTGACAACGACTTTCCTGTTTTCCGAAGGGTTTAATGAAGAATGTTGTGCATATTATCAAGTTGTCTTAAATCCATGCTCAAAGCTACGGACAAAACACATTGCGGCTGAACTGAACCTGTGCTTAACTCCTGTTGTGCTTAATTATGTAGCCACTGATGAAAACCCTAAAACAATCATGTAGATTTATCAACAAATCTTTATTAATCATTATTAAAATGTGACTTCAGTGTTTCAATTGTTATATTAGAATGTGACTTTAGTGTTTCAGTTGTTATATTAGAATGTGCGTCCTACTGAAGATTTTACCAGCAATCAGTTTTTTTATTTTGGTTTATAAAAGTGGCCCTCTGATGTAATCAGGACCTCATCAGGCCTCAATCAATAAAGAGGACAAGGCTTCAATGAGATAACACCCAGCGAACAGTACGATGGTTGTAGCTCCCTGAAAAAGGGGGTTCCTAATCTTTCAGCGCGGAACCGTCTTCAATCAGTCTGAAGGCCCAGGTGGGCCCCTGATTGCTTCACTCCTGAATCCAGAGACTATTTCACTCAGGAAACTGACCACAGTCTCTCTAAGCTATGCCATGCTGACTCTAGCCAATTTAACCAGCATAATTCACATAAACTAATGACTGACTGGGGTCATTTTTGACCCTAGGATAGATCAAGTGAAAAACATTCACATTCAGTACAATAGCTAACACCTTTTCTGAGATTAAACTTTCACTGGACATGCAAATCAGTTTTTGTGTTAAATTATGACTTTCACAAAATATTGTTAAAATTTAAACCCTTGGAGACATAATCATCCATATTCCGGTGATGCTAAATATAGAGAAATTAATCTATAAACAAATACTACATACATATTGACATTAGTTGTTAAGAACTAATGAAGTTCTTAACTAATTAAGTTGCCTTCAAAATAATTTTGTAAATGATTTAGCATGATCAAAAAGAAAAAAACAGTTTAAAAAATAGTTAAAGACAGCTGGGTGACCATCAAATGTATCTTCCTGGTTTTGTGTATCAAGTATATCAAATAAATGATAAATATAAATATAAGAGCTAAATTTATAGTGTTCACGCAGAGTGAGTCTAATATGATGTTTATAATTTGACCCTGACCAATCACTGTCTGGTGAGATCTCATCCCAGTTACTCTGCTGTTTGAAAAACTGCTTGACAACCTCTGCAACATGAAATCATTCCAGACCTGATCTTTTAGCTCCTTTAGTTACCTGAAAACAAAACACCCCTATTTAGTATACATGGAAGAATATTTGATGCATTTATTCCTGCTAACTGGATAAGGATAGTATTAACGGGAGTCAGTTAGGCACATAGGGAGATCTGTGTCTGCTTCTGTTGACCTACCCATTTTGATAACCGTCTGCTCAACGGTTATCAAAATGTCCCCCTCCACACCTACTTCATGCAACAGCTTCCAAATGTGCTACATTCACACTTTTCCCACATGCTAATCACCTGATAACTACTTGACATTTTCAGTACACATTACATAATTTACATAATCCAGAATATATTCATGAATATATTAGCTAGTTATTTATCTATGATACGCTTTTGAACATCACCTTAAATGGAAAAGAACAGTATTGATTCAGTAGGTTGATATGGGGAGCTCTTTGTGCACTGCTGCATCACAACACGTCAACTCAAAAGTCACTGAGAGAGGTTCCTTCTCCTATGGGTATATGCATCATTTGATATGATCCATTGACATCTGAAACCCAAATTCCGTTCCAGATTCCATTTATTAATTGTTCATATGTCAATTAGGACACTTTGATCGGGGTCATAAGTAACTCCCCAGGATATTTCCTTATCCAAATGTAACTCTGACGCAAAATTGAAACAGTGATGTAGATTTCTTGAGTACACGGCGGTGAACAAAATTTAAAATTCAGCAAGTTCATAGAAGCTGCCTGGAAGTCTGGCACAAAAATGTATTTCTGGATTCCCATGTGACCCCATTCGGTCACTTGCGGGTTAAAGGGTTGTTCTATGACAAAATAAAACCCAAGGAAAGTGCTTCACTGAGAATGCCAAGCAGTTGTAAATCTGCCTTTGCATGGCCATTTCCTTGGCGTCTGCACAGTAAACGCAGCTGATCAACTTTCCCCGGGGGTTACTTTCAAATACTTACTGACTTTATCCAGAGAACGTCATTTGAAGCTCCACTCAGATTCAACAGCAGCGGTTTGAGGGGAGCAACAGCAGGGTGAGGGGAGATACCACGTAACTGATGTCTAAACCCAAGGAGGATTCTCAGCCCGGAGCAGAGTCCCTGTTACCTGAATCAACAGGCACAGGCAACAGGCAATCAACAGGCACCAACTCAGTGGTTGTCCTCAGCAGGCATGGGAAGCCTGTCATGCCAGTGGTGGCTGAGCAGGGTTGGGAATGGGGGGGCATTTCACTGTTCAATGCTTTTGTCTCGGCAGGCGATCCCCCACATCCACCCCGCCAGCTCATATGCTCATCCCTGGAGCTGCACCAGACCCACCCTGCCTTTACATTCGAAAGCAGAAATGATGAGACACACGCACTGGATCAAAACACCATAGGGCCCTGATACATATTCATCAAGGCTTCAGTGAGCCTGCTGGCGGCTCTCAAAATAGTGCTGTTAGTACGGAGCCGTTTATTGTCTCCACATGTTTAATAATCAAGATGAGTCATTTAAACAAGCAGGGAGGAGTGATGAGAGCTGTGCTTGGGTTGGGGGTGGGGAGGTGGAGGGTGGCTCAAGAGAACCAGGCAATATGCCTTACTGGTGGGATCTTTGCAAATCTAATTGAACCATAAAAATCTAATGTAAACCTAATTAAAGGGAAGATGCAACACAGCTCGTCCCAAGCCTGGCGGAGCCCATATCTGTGATGTTCAATGAATCCATCACACTTTCGTTGCTTCAAGTCAGATGATGATACTGGATGGTTGTCTCAGGTGGGGGTGTGGTTCGGGGTTTGGAAAGGGCCAAGAACCATGCTTCGTACCCACTCTCACAATGCAGTGATGCAACCCCCATTCCAGCCAATCCCGTAGAGAAAGATGACCTTAATATACTGAATGAGTCCTCTTAAATTGCATACAATACCCAGTGTCCTGGGAGCCCACGTCTGCACTTTCCTACAGTTCTGCCTGTTTGCCTGCTGAACTCCACGGGCAAACACTAAGTGTGCCAGGCATGGTGGCAGAGAACCCGACCGTTCACCTCAAATGGCAGATCGTTGGCCATTTACCCTCGCAGTTTCAATCCTCCCCGACCAAAAAAGGGCTGTTTGAGAGCGGTTCTGTCGTGGATTGATTCTTGTCATTTGGAGGAGCATTGATCGTCTGCTGGGTTGGGGCCTGCTGGAGTGCGTGGTGGCGTCCTTCCCTGACCCCCTCGTTCCCCCCGTCGGGGGTCATTACCTGCACTAGACATTAAGTGTCTTGCGCCAGACTCTGGGCAGAGTTGCAGCGCTCCACTTAAACTGCACCATCAATCAGTGCTGTTTATTTCAGTCCCCAAACTGTGCCTGATCAATATGCCCTCCCCGCAGCAGGCAAAGTTCCCTTCTACGCAAAAGGTATTAATGATGGAGGGCCAGGCAATAATATGCCTACCAGACGCTGGGGCACCCATTTAATGTGTCACATTATGATGCCGTTTTCGTAACAGCAGAAGTAGTGTTTTTTTAATATACGTTTGAGGAGGTCAGGCATTGTCCTCCACAAACACCCTGGAGACATCTCAAGCAGGAAAGCAGAGAGCATTCTGACTTATATGGAACATCCTCTCTATTGCTAGTTTGAACTTCTTCTGGGCATTGTTTTTTTGTCCCTCCAAGCAAAACTAACAGATGCAGGAAATCATCTATACCCACTGCAAAATCATCCTTAAATGTTATAAAATAATGATACTCCTGTGTCTCCTCAATCCTGCCTTCACCTGTTCGTGTATCTATTTATCTATCCAAAAGATGCTTCTGATAAGGCCAGGTCTAATACAGCCACAGAATAACCAGTAAAGAACCAGAAATTGCAATTTGCAACTATGAAAAGGGAAAGACAGAATACTTAAGACAATTTTCGGTTTTACTCTTGAGGCACCTGGTCTTGGCAGAGTGCTGGTTAATTTGAGTGAAAACATATTGAATGGAACCATGTAGCCATAGACCAAGACATTATGCGATCTACTTTCACAATACACCAAGGTTCTAGTTAAGTCTCAATGACCAGGCCTAGCAAAACTGCCCACTTAAGGAAGCAGGGCACAGTCAAGGGGTACTGGACAAAGGCAGATGTTCAGACTGTCATTTTTTATAGTGTAATGACTGAACAAATACTTTAGAACCGTTTTCACTCATTCTCACAGGAGCCAGACGCCTTGGCCGAGCCTCTACTGTGCAGCTCTGTTGTCCCGCTTGGCTGCAGAGGATGGATTTAAACACAAACTGGAAAAACTGGATGCTTCACCCGCCACTGTGAGTCCAAACATAAAGTGCAAGTTACACTATGACACCCAAAGAAGCTAAGCAAACCTCATGTCTACTCCTGCATCCTGTCCTTGCAGTCAGTCGTCCAAAAAATCAGTTCCCCAGATGTCATGAATAGTTAATTAAGTCAAATTAAACAAGCTGGCTCCCCGTGGATACATCACCTTTTGATACGTGGATGCCAGATAAATTAAAAAGGTGACTCCTAGCCTGTGACAATTAACAGCCTAATTGATGGTTGCTTTGGTCACCAAGGCCCCAGGAACTGCTGACTTCTCCGTTTCAATTCCTCCGATGCATTCTGATGGGAAGATTATTTTTGTGATGGTTTTATTAATTAAACAGCTCTGGGGCAGGGGGTTTGCAGGCAGATGAAGTGGGACATACTGACTCACTATATTGATCAAGTCTTTTTTATTTTCGAGGGAAAAGGAAGAAAACTGACATTCTAGGAAGAACAGAAAGATAATTTGATGCAGTGGGAATAGTATACAGTTATACTACCCGATGAAAGAAATGAGGAGGAAAAGATAGAACTACACTGTGAACACTTGCAGGGTGCTGACTCAAAGCGTGCCTCAGTCTGTAAATTAAAAATGAACTTACATAAAACAAAAATGCTGGGGGGGGGGGGGGGGGGGGGGGTGGTCTAACAGTCCTCTTATTGCACACAGGGTAACACTGTGCCATATTTCTGCGAGGTTTATTGGCGAGATAGTAAAACAAAACGTCAGAATAATGCTGAGTGGTCCTTTTACTCGCTGATATCTGCACAGGCAATCCCCCTCACCCCCAAAATAGCAAGGGGGCTATTAATCAAGACTCCGCTCTGAATCCATCTCCATCAGCCTCTCCCGTCTAAATTTGGAGGATAATGAAGGATGAGGCTTAAGGCTGGCCGTTACATAACAGGGGCGCTCAGCTATGCTTCGATGCAAATTAATCAAGGGCAAGAAGCTGAAGAGAAATCACTCCCGAATTAAAGTGCTCTTCGGCCTTCCCCCAGCTGGCACCTTTGATGGACACCCATCGAAAATTCCATTTGAAAGCAGGGGTCTTAGCGTTCAAGGAGCCTGCAACGCCGCTTCCTCCCCTCGCTCTCTTTCACACAACACAAGCAAAAACCCAGTGTAGTTGTTCTCTACAGGTGAGCAGGCGTCAGGTGGAGAACAGTTCACGCGATGCGCACCATCCTCCCATGATCTCCCTGCTTCACCTGCCTTTTCAAATGGGGTAGTTAAAGAAGCATGCCATCGCAGACCAGGCTTTTCATTTCCTAGAAGATAAATGAATTGGCCTGTAGAAGCACTGAAATCAGTGATAAGCCTTTTCACACATGGACATCTCGGTAAAAGGTTGACCGGAAACAGGAAAGCTACAGATGATCCTTGTCAGTCTTTAGATGTCAGTGCTACTCTCAAACCATGGAGCTTAGCAGGATTCAAACTGCTCATCTGAACAGGTGACAAAGACCCCTATAAGACCTGGCCAGACCTGATGTCAATGGGTTTGATCACTATGAATCTGTCACTGTGGATCTGTCTCTCACGGTCATGTAGATCAGTTTGCAATTACTATTTACAAGCAACAGGTATACACATAGTTTGCATTTTGTATACATACGTGTATACATAGTTTGAAATGAGTCAATAAGTGCATGAAAACTTGGTTAGTTTTGTTCATCAAACTGAAGCACCATAAGCTGCCCTTTTAAGGAGAAGTACACTGCTCCCCATTCAGCCCAGGACCATCTACTCGCCTGCTTCTCCAGTTTCATCGGTTGTAAACGATATGCATACGCCGGCGGTGTTGTTGTAATTATATGCGCAACAAATGCGCAAATATTTGTACTTGAAGTGAAAATGTTTACATGTGTATCAAAATGAATATTTCATCCTTGGGCTGGAGAAATGTGTTGTTGTGGTTCACATAAATAAACAAAGGAAAGGAAAAAGTACACCGAGCCATACTCTAAGGCCCTTTCTAAAAGCGGAGAGGCAATTTGTTCTAACAATCTCTGAATCCGCATTGCTAAACAGACATGGAATCCCAAGGGGAGAGCTGCTTGGAGGGGAGCCAAAGATGCTTTAGAGGAGGCAGAAGACGAGAAAATTATGCCTATGAAAGAATTCAAAGGTCACAAAACCATGTTTGTGTGTATGGTTGATATTTTCTTACAGGGAAAAGGAAGACAACTAATAATGTTTCACTACCAGAGGGTACAAGGCAAGCCAAACGCTCCTCCCCCTCTCATAGGAAGACTGGTAAATGAGGGACAGTGGACAAACAAGAGAGATGTGAAGCAATGGACTATGGGTAAACTCAAGCCAAAGGCATGACTGTTAGCTTTATTCCTGCTGGGGATGTCATATTGGTCAAACCAAGTCAAATGTGTCCTTCCTCAGAATTTTGGTAAAAGCCCCACCAGTGCTAATTCTATGTGTCATCAGCCTAATGCATGTGTCACCTTTCCAAAACTCCCACGCCGGTGAGTGTCTGCTACACAACACCCCTTCTCTAATGTGCCAATGCCAAGAATTTGATGACATCACCGGGTACTTTCAGCTCGTTTCCACATTTAATCTGTGAAAGAAAACACCAGTAAGATTTCACTGATGTACTAGTCAGCTTCTAAATTTAAGGTGCGAGTGTAAAAAAAAAAACACCATCACAGACAGAAAAAAAGGAACTCCCTAGTGCCACACAAAGTATATTACGAGCGGATTCCTTTGACCAACTTCACCTCAGCAGAAATAAATAAGGATGAAACATCTTTGGATGTATACCCTTGGTTTTCAATGAAGCCTTTGATTTTTCAAGGACACTGACCATCACAGTGTGTAAGGGGGATCTCTCGATCTCTACTTATACCCTCGTAGAAGCAGGCAAAGCAGGGAGACGCGGGCCTTGATCAAAAACAATTTTCACTCATGCTGGGCTCCTTTGATGCCAAGCACTCGATTGCGGACTTATCCAGAGAAAAACATTATTCTGCTCGATACGGCTCTGAAGTGCGCTGATATTATTGATAGTGTGCTCATTACAGGGGCCTTTGGTCATGATGTTGTGAGTATTTGTAATGTTTACGGTAGGTCTGTCTCCTGCGACAGCAACGTTGGGCAGGAATATCTGGATTGCATCGATGTCGCCCGCATTCAGAAACCTACTCCATCACAGAGCACAATGGAATACAGAAAAAAGATTGTATTACTGACTGTGGAACAATATTGAAGATGAGGGAAAAAAAAACAAAACAAAACAAAAAAAGCCACTTGAATGACCTGACCTATCATTCTGGGCCCACAAAGAATGGGTGTATTTTGAGTGATGAGGATGCTGAAAGACTGACACATGACAAGTATGCACAGCATGGAATGTTGCCTTGACATGTCACATTTCCCACAAAAGAGGGGGGGGGGGGGGGGGGGGGTGGGGTGAGGGCTGGTCCAATGTTTTCTGTGCTAAAAAAAAAAACACAAGCACAAGAAACACACAGAAGCTGGGTGCAGGTGAGAGGAACTACTTCTGCCGCATCGCTCCCCAAGCCTAATTAGCGCAAAGGTAATAATCTGTGATAGATTACCTCCCGGCCGTGATTAATTACCTGCACGCTGTGATTAAAGATTCCATGAAGCATCCATATTGCTAACGTAGTAAAGGGCCGGGCAGCGCAGGGAGGGAGAAACGCAGGAGCAGGTGCAATCCTCGTAGGAGCTCTCCTAATCGCCTTATGCTGGAACCCGGAACAGGGTACTCCTGGGGTGCTGACACAGGTACCCCCAGTCAAGCTGAGCGGTGCCTGGCGTGACGCGCGGCGGCCGTAGGTCGGCCGCTTGCGCGGCGTCAGTGTGAAGAGGCAGAGGAGGACGGAGAGGCGGAGACCCACGAGTATGGAGGCGCGACTTACAAACAAACACAATCCAAAGCGATGGCAGGTCTCGGAAAACAAGCAGAGGAATAAAATTCATTTACCCATGCTGTGGAGGTGGAATGAGGTGGTATGCATCCAGCAGGATGGCAAACTGGGTTTACTTCCTTATTTGCATATGAACAAAGAGACTGATTTTGCCCTAATGTTTTCTAAAGTTATGACAGGAAGTACCCTGATGGGGGCGATGTACACCAATGGTGTGCTCTGCCCACCGAACTACTACTTGGTAGTAGTGTGCTGTTGCTACTACTGCTACTACAGCTACTACAGCTACTAACACAGCTACTATTACTGACTCTAATACTAAAACATCTACTTCTGCAGCTGCTGCTATTTAAGCCAGTAATTAATATTACTGCTGTAATGATAAATAATGCTTTTTTAGCATATGCTACATCATGTCATACACCTATCATAGTCAATCTCATTTGCTCACACTAGTAATATAATTTACAGCCTTCTATGGTGTTGATTTCGCAAAGTGTCTGAAAAGTGCTGACATACATAAGGTATTACAAGTGGGAACAAATACAAATCAGCATAATTTAAAAATCTTAAATACAAAGCATCAGCAACAAAAAAGCAATAATGTGCCGTATACTTAAATACTTAGACCTTTTTTACTGTTCATCTGTAATTTCAGAAATTGCATTTTATATTTGCAATATCAAGGCAATAAAAACACAACCCCAAAGCACGAAAACCACAATGTGACTAAATCACAAATGTTACAGTGAGGAGTCGTTCTTTCATCATTTCATTACCATCTGTAATGAGTTCAAAACAGGAGCTCACCGCTAAAATTTGAATAACAAATTTCAGACGTTTTTATACGCTCCAGGTTTTTTCCATCTTTAAAAAAAAGGGGGGGGGGGGGAATCAAATTCATGTGTTACAATGGCACTCGATTCTTCCCCTTTACTGCCACATGTACACTGTGGACAGACTAATCTGCTGTTGTAACTCCAATTCGAGATTCCGACGAAGCCGGGATCAGAACTGGATGGAGATACGGTTTATAAGCAGCACACTGACGATACGTTCATGGGGAAGCAGCATCATGAAGTCACAAGGGTGCAAGAGGAACAATAGGAATGGAGCTTTAAGTGTACGTTTGTTTTGATCAAGTGTGGTACAGCGTAATAGTGGATATTAATGCTAATTCACTAAACACTAATTTGGAGGAAGATGTTAATTTGTGAAAGTGATCCAATAATAGGGTGAAAACAATATATTCCTAAAAGAAATGCAAAGGTCTATCTCTTTATTCCTGGCAGAACAGAGGAGTTATAGGATAGCACACAGACAGATTGTCTTAAACACTGCTCTGATTTTTTCACAGTCGTCACGCTTAATTATAATGTGAAAATCCTTCAGCATTTGTAGTTTGTTATTGCTGTTTTTACTGCGATGACACTTTGACTTATTTCTCAGCACATATGCCATGCATGTATCAAACTGTCCTTAATGTGGTTTTGTACTAAATGCCACACACGATGGAAATAGGGGAAAAAAAAAAGATGTTAATTTGTTTGATTTTTTTGCCTGAGAAGTGTTCAGAACGGGAAGGCTTGAGGTTCTGGCTGAATTCTACTCACTTGCTCACCTGGATAACAAATTGCCTCTAATTTAATAAAGATACAACTGTGGACACAGAGTACATGAAATGCAACAGCGGTTCTATGGGCAGGGCCGTATTCAACTGTATTTTACATTATTCTGAAAAATTATTTTCATTAAATTGGTCAAATCAACACAATTATTTCCATTGTTGTCTTGTTCACAGTGTTTGTGATTATTCTCCTGAAAGGAGAATTTAAATCGGAGCGAGCACTGAGAGAAAATTACTGTGAGCAATTTCTGTAATACCAGTGGCATCTCAAAACACATTTTCCAAAAGCTTCCAAAAGGAAACAGTCTATGGCTCAAAAGAAGGTGGAGGCAGCTGCATTTGCGGCTTTAACAGGGCACCCAGAGGTATTCCGCCATTGAATAAGACTCAATCAGATAACAACTTCAGCAGGTCCTGCTCTTTCACTTAAGGTGTTGTTAGCAGGACGGGCGAGTAAACATCATCCACAATGCTGCCCCGCACAGTGACGGTGGCACTTTCCGTGTGGGAAAATCTACCTGCAGTTGAGATAAATGTTGTGAAAGCACTCTTGGGAAATAAATGGAAATGCTTTTACATCAGGCCCCACCGGTTGTTTCATGTTGGCTTGCAAATCTACCGCTCAGGGCACCTTGTGGTAAGTCTCTACCGCAGCTGCAGAATAAACCCCACGGGGAGCAGAGGTTTTCAGCCGCTGCTGCTGCTGCTGTTGGGGGGGCCTTACACTAGAAGCCCGGAAGTCTGAGATGAGCAAAGAAGAGCAGGGGCACTCATACCAGGGAGCACCGATTGGAGCGGCTGAGGGCCACGCATCATTTACTCCTGGGCAGAATCACATCTGTGAGACACACTCCCCTTAGCACGAGGCCGAGCTGCTAGCATACCTCTCCTGTTACGCATGGCTCGAGTGGCCCCCGGTGATGCCGGAGAGGAGAATTGCCATTGTTGCTTGTTTGACACTTCGCCGTGCTCCACTGAGGCTGTTAATGCCCACTATTGTCCGTGCCATTCTGGCTACAATAACAGATGCGGAGGTCTTAAGCATCATTTTCATTGCGCTGTCACAAGCACTGGGTTGGTTAACAAAAGCAACAACCAGAGAACATGCACTGGGGAGAATGATGGATGAAGGGCTCACTCCGGTTTAGCTGAGCCATGTTGATCTTCGCATTGCTCTGACAGCAGCTTCCTACTGACAGATACACTGGGGCTGCTTAAATTCAGTCATGGGAAAATCATTTGCAAAGAATCACAAAGAGCCCAGGCACTCCAAACTTACTATTTGGTGTGGAAGGCTACCAAACCCCTTTTGTGTGCAGGAGCTGCGCAGAATACACTGCCCTCAACAGAAGCAGGCTTTAGAGCCTGTACTGAAAGGATTAACGTCAGGTTTTTGATTCCATAATTTTGCCGGATGGAGATAAGACCATTCACATTTTCAGTAGTTGTTTTTGAAGGTCACCGTGAGCGTGTTCAGAACCTGAAAATGAAGGCATTATCCATACTCCAAGGCCTCTTGAATTATTTGTATGCCTTGTCATACTGTTGTGGCAGTGACTCTGAAGCCTATTTATTTTTCTGCAGTTGATTACTGTGCCATTACATTATCAGTATGTCTGGCAACCTGTGGCGATTCCTACGAATGCAGTACTTTTCCAAGGCTAAAGATCACATCTCTGAGCAGCGACTTGACAAATCATCAAAACAGGATTCATTCTGAAAGGTGAGAACGACACACGTTACCAGGGGATACCAATGACAGATGATGGCAATGCACGCGTGCACAAACTATCCTGCATCAGCCAAATGCGACAGCAGAACGTCACACAGCGGCAGAATGCTGTGGTAACAGCAAATTGTACTGCATATGAACTAGGAAACAGGAAGAGAAGCTGGTCAGTGAACAGATGCCTTGACAGCACATTTTTTTCCAATCCAATGCTCAGAAATGTCAGATCTAAAAAGGCAAAAATGAAATATTCACCAGATATTCAATGGGTTCATTTTGCATCAAACAAGTGAACCCAAAGAGCCCTTGTTATTGCATTTTTGCATTTGGAAGCATAAAAAATTAACGCGAACAAAATCGTTTAGCAATAACAGATGCTATTCTTAATTCTGTCAGTGCACACAATCCACAGTCCATTCTCACAGACACCTCTCATTCTGTAAATCTGATCAGGACTCATATTATACCTGGATATTACTCACCTTCAAACAATTGCTTATTGTATGTGTTGTCACAAAATATTCAAGACACGGACAATTGTGTAATACATTAAAAACTAACTTCTTACAGCCAGTTATCATTGTAAGGCACTGTATTGTGAAAATGCCTGGCACTATTTGCTTTGAGGTAGTGAACTGCTTTCACAAAGTGACGTGGCTGATTGCTACATGCAGGCCCGGCCAGCATGTTCTTGCAGCTTTTAATTATTGTCTTCACCTCTTCTACATTCAGCATTTTCCTCTTCTGTTCTGTTCATTTGCATAGGGCAACTGCTGAAAAAAGCCCTTTTCCATATCCTTCTGTTCATGTAAATTTGAAAACTAAAACTGTACTTTCTGCTATTTCCTCTTATGCAAAAATTGCATTATAATTTGGACTTATAATTTGGCATTAAAGTCCTACTTGATTGAATCAGTAGTAAGAGAAGGTCTCTCAAAGTGTATTTAAAGTTGGTTTCAGAACAGAATACAAAGTGGTGTATACATAAGAGCAATTCAATCTGAACAGGGTTTAAATTCTCTGATGACGCAAAGCTGATGGCATGATGCAAACTGATTAAGTTCCTGACATAATAAAGATTTAAATAGAATTGAGTACTAGCAAATGAACATCTGGAAAACGAAATTTAACATTGCCAAATGTAAAAATCTACATGTAGACAATAACAATATAGGATTATTTTATGGGAAGTGGTAAATTGTATGCAATATAGTATGCAATAAGAATAAGAGTATAACAGTTGACCCAAGAGGGTAATAGTTGGCACTCGATATAATAGATATAACAGTATAACAAAGGAGCAGAAAAGAAATTGAGTATAACTCAAAAGAGATTATATTGATGTTAGAAAAAGAACAAATGTAGTGGACTACGTGTAGTTCTGATGGCATGACACTATAAAAAAAGAAAGAGAAGCTCTCAGAAAGTACAGACAGGGGCATGATTCTGAACATCAAGCATACAAGTTATGGAGAGAGTTTTAAAACACTTAATCTTTAGTCTCAGCAAAGCAAGACCTTGTTGAGGTTTTTGAAGTGAAAAGATTAATAAACTGGATTACAGAGACTGAGTACTTTCAGAAGAACACGAGTGCAATAAGCGTGGAAATTAGTCAAAGGTGAAGGCACACATTAGCTAAACAAAAAATTCCTAAATAAAAATACTGCTTTTGACAAATCTCCAGTTTAACAAACAAAGGTTATAATGCACTGAAGGTAACACATACTGTATTTATTTTCTGTCTCTATTTAGCTTAACCTCTGTTAAAGAGGCTCATAAATAATCAGTTCAAGCCTGTTAGCTGTTTTTGTTACTGTAACGATGACAACTCCTGTCTGTAGATTTAGGACTAGCCTTAAACTATATAACTGTATTACGGGCATCAAAGAAAGCCAAAAAAATCAAGTGGAAAAAATGAAATCTAGATGCTAAAGCTTTTCATTAGCATGAACTTTTGGAACTTTTAAGAAGCCTTCTGCTTGAGAAGGAGAGAGCCGAGATATTTTCCATCCATTAGTAGTCTGTCCTGAGATACACACATAATTCACTTTCCACATCTTCTCTTAATTAGCTAATCACATCACAATCAAGATTTCAGTGAGCATTACTCATCCTGTTGCTTGGGGAAAAATGTGATCTTTCTCCCACTTTTACATGGTATAAACTAAGAACAGGTCAGCTTGGTTTCAAGAGGGTATGCTGCAAATGAAAAGTTTCTGAAGAGGAACTTTTTTCAATGGAGATTCTTTTTTTTTTAAATCAGAGAACCTGAAACGATCAAATAAATTGTCTTTGCCATTTATATCAAACACGTAATAAAACTGTGAATAAAACTGATTTTGTTAAATCATTAGCTCTGGGAATTTTTCACGAACTGAATGTTGCATTACAGTAAAAAATACATTACATTGGTTTTATATTCAAATCAGTATACATTTCTGTTCTAACAGAAAAAAACACACTTTCTTTAGACAAATACATTCTATTGGAAACAGATGACCAGGGAAGGATGTAATTTAAAATTACTGTAATGAGGTGACTGAGCTGAGCTGTTGATACCCGCTGTGTCTGTGTGTATCGTACACATCGCCCGTCTATATCCTCCCTCCGTGTGCATCACCTGTGTCTCATTCTCCCCACAACTACTTGACTGTACTTAAGTCATATTTATGGTTATGGATATATATATTTAAGTCAAGACTCCGTAACACTTGTTTATCACAGTAGGAGACGAAACACTTACCTGTTTCAGCACATCCAGAG